>NC_037671.1:143267487-143341857 GCF_003255815.1 Theropithecus gelada | reverse complement strand
TGAGAGGGAGTCTCGCACTGTCTACCAGGCTGGAGTGCAGTGGCCGGATCTCAGCTCACTGCAAGCTCCGCCTCCCGGGTTTGCGGCATTCTCCTGCCTCAGCCTCCCTATAGCTGGGACTACAGGCGCCCGCCACCTCACCCGGCTATTTTTTTGTATTTTTTAGTAGAGACGGGGTTTCACTGTGTTAGCCAGGATGGTCTCGATCTCTTGACCTCATGATCCGCCCGTCTCGGCCTCCCAAAGTGCTGGGATTACAGGCTTGAGCCACCGCGCCCGGCCCAAATTCTGCATCTTTTAGATTTCTCCTTCAAGCCTTGTTCTTCCCAAGATAGTAACTATGGGTATGGATATGGATATTGTTATGACTTTGTTGAGGGTCCTGTCTGTAAGAGGACCACAGAGATCTCACGGCCCTCTGGTCCACACAGATATTTCCCTTCTTCTCCTGGTTACCGGGGGACTCTGCCAGTATCTGCTACTGAAGCCTGAGGCTGGTGGTTTGAGGCCTGTTCTCTTGGCATGGCCATAGTCCTCCCTTGTAGACAGGGTCTCTGCTCTTACTGGAGCTGTGAACCCCTCAAAGTTCTAGCCAAGTTCTGCATCTGGCCTTTGGCTTGAATTGTCCAAACCACAGCCTTGACGCAGCAGTTCCCTCAAGGTTTCTTCTACAGTCATCATGGCAGTTCCCTTCAGCTACCTGCTGCACACCTAAGAAGCTTGCAAGTCTTTCTGGGGCCTTTCCATACCGCAGAAGAGAAGAGGGGCTTCCAAGGCACCAGTGCGACTTTCTCTCAGTGCAGGTGGCTGCTGTTTGCTTGGGACTACCCCCTGTGTCTCCTTCCAGAGTTCTAAGCAGGGAGTGCAGCACAGGGTCCCTGTCTTCCAGCTTCCCCACACCTCGCAGCACCTACTTTTCTGGGGAAGTCAAAACCTAATTTCCTGTTTGCCTCCCTGACCTCCATCTTTTTTCTCCTTCCCCCTCTGCCCCAGGCTGGATGGGGATGGGCCTTCCACTTCTTGTCAGTGTCTGCTCGCACCTTCTCTTCTGCCTGGTTCTTCTTCCCCAGAACAGCAAGTCGTGCCACCTAGTTATCTCTTTCAACTTTGGAAGGAACTCACCATCTGAGCCAGCCAAGCTTAGCTGTTAACCAGAAGCTACGGGACAACCAAGAGCCAGGGAATTTTTAGAACCAAAGTACATGAATTAACATTTCAAAAATGTATCCGTGTATTCATTCATGTAGCCATCAGGACTCACTGTGCAGCTACACGTGGCAGGCACCGGTCTGACCTCCGAGACACAAATAGGAGAAAAACACGGTCTCTGCTGTCAGCAAGTTCTGTAGCCCAGTTGAGGAGGCAGCCGACAATGAATCATTATCCTCCAACACGGGTAGATTTGGAGTGCACTGGAGCATAGAGGAAGGAAGGAGCAACTCCACATTGGCTTGAGCAGGCTGGAAGCGCTGCTCAGAGGAGATGATAGGTGAGAGGGCGCAATCCATTCAGAAAAAAAGAGGGCAGCCTGCACAGTGCGGGGAAGGGAGCCGAGCCTGGCAAGGAAGTGACGTGCCTGGAACGCAGAAAGAGGTTGGGTCACAGGGAATATATGGTTGGGGTGGGGTGGGAGGAGATGATGTGGCAACGGGGGTTGGCATCAATTTATGATTTTTGAAGTTGAAGAATTTGGAATTAATCCCATAGGCAGGGGCGAATCTATTGGAGTAACATGTCCACACATGGTGTGTGTGCCACCCAGATCTCCGACTCCTTTGAAAGAGCATTTGGGGAGATTCCTGCCTCCTGAGCCTGTTCTGCATTGCGGTTGTGTCTCTTGCCACTCGCATTCCTCCTGGAGCTGCCATTGTTGTTGGTCACTGACCACTAAGCTACTCCACTATGCTACCTGTCCCATAAAGTTGTCACACAGGCTACAAAGAAATATTGGACTCTGGATGGTTTGGAGTGATGGAGAAGCCCTTTGTTATAGCAAGAAAGCTACCTGAAATTGAATCCAGGTCCAAATCCAATAATCTGAAATTCTTTTTTTTTTTTTTTTTTTTTTTTTTTAGACAAAGTCTGGCTCTCTGTCACCCAAGCTGGAGTGCAGTGGCACGATATCGGTTCACTGCAACCTCCACCTTCCCGGGTTCACACCATTCTCCTGCCTCAGCCTCCCGAGTAGCTGGGACTACAGGCGCCGCCATCACGCCCGGCTAATTTTTTTGCATTTTTAGTAGAGACGGGGTTTCACCGTGTTCGCCAGGATGGTCTCGATCTCCTGACCCTGTGATCCGCCCACCTCGGCCTCCCAAAGTGCTGGGATTACAGGCGTGAGCCACCGTGCCCGGCCTGATCTGAAACTCTTACTGCCAAAAACTCCTGCAACTGATTAAAAATGTTTGTACCTACCCATAATGGCTCTGCTCTGTGCTATCGTTATTTGTTTATGCTTTCTGGAGCAGCTTTTGGCTACAGGACTGAGTATGCTTTAAGAGAATGTCAGAGTTAACATCAGCATGCTCTCTGGAGCCAGGAGCTCATGTTGATTGGAATAAATATAGCCCGACTTGGCTGTAAGACTATAGATGAAGTCAGTAATATGGTAACAACAAAACAGTTTTCTAGAAACAATGGATCCTGAGAGCGTGCTGCCAAGACAAGTAAAAGGACAAACACCCTTTTCTAGGTGTCTGAGAATGAGGGCCTTTTTGCTGTAGAATTTTATCTTGAAGCAGGATTTGTTTGTCCCACCAGATAGGCTTTTCTTGGCAGAACCGAAGGTGATTATTTCTTGTATAATCATACATGAATTTTTCTTAGCAACAAAAGTCACACTGGCATTAGTCAAAGATAAAGTCAGAAAGTTAGTTCAGGGCAAAAAGGTGTAGACCTTGAATGGCAGCCTTTGGAATATAAACTTTGCTCTGTTAATGAGGGGTTTTAAAATGCTTTTAAGCAAAGTATGCAAATACAGTTGATTCTTATTCATGGTAAGATTCCCAGAGCCTCTGATCACAGATATTTTCTTTTCTTTTCTTTTTTTTTAAAAAAGAAAGAAAAAAGGTCTCATTCTCTCCCAGGCTAGAGTGCAGTGCTGTGACCACGGCTCACTGCAGCCTCAACCTCCCAGGCTCAAGCACTCCTCCCACCTCAGCCTCCAGAGTAGCTGGGACTACAGGCTTGCACCACCACACCCGGCTAATTTAAAACAAATTTTTTTGTAGAGATGGCATTTCCCTATGTTGCCTGGGATGGTCTTGAACTCCTGGGTGAAGCAATTCTCCCACCTCAGACTTTCAAAGTGCTGGGATTACAGGCATGAGCCACCGTGCCAGCCAACATTTTCAACAATCAATCAATATGCAATCTTGTTTTAAGTGTATATCTATTTGAAGATACTTTATTTAATACACATTGTTGATTCATTAACATTGAACCCAGGACCAACAGCACTACAATTGACACTTGAAAGCAACTTATCTAACACACAATTTTCTCTCTAAGGCCCATTACAGCCTTCTTGCATCAGGAACACTAGAAGACACTTTAGTCCTATGCTGAAAAAAGCAAGAAAACGTGATATTAAGTAGACTATGCAAAGAATACTTATTTATAGTAAGAGAAACCATGAAACAGAAAGAGTTTCACCTTGTTAAATCTCAGTGGAAAACATTCCTATCAGGTGACTTGAAATTTTCACCTCTCTACACATCTGAGAGTGACTGTGAAAATGTGGTGAGTACTGATATTGAGTTACAAATAAATTTTAGTGAGTAGGCAAATTCACAAATACAAAATCTACAAACTGTAAGAATCGATTGCATGAGTTTTGCATTTTGAAAGATAAATTCTGGTGGTAGTATCAGGAAAAACTCAATGAAAGTAGTGTTTTATACAGATTATTCTAAGTATGATGTGTTGGTTGGTGATTTAAGGTGAAAGAAAGGAGAAGAGAAATCAGTTAAAAGACTTTGCAATGGGCCCACGATACTTTCAGTTAGAAATAATGCCTAGTAGAGAAAATGATTAAAGTAAAATGTATCGGCCAGGTGTGGTGGTTCACACCTGTTATCCCAGCACTTTGGGAGGCCGAGGTGGGCAGATCACCTGAGGTCAAGAGTTGGAGACTAGCCTGTTCAATATGGTGAAACCCTGTCTCTACTAAAAATATGAAAATCAGCCGAGTGTGGTGGCAGGCGCCTGTAATCCCAGCTACTTGAGAGGCTGAGGCAGGAGAATCACCTGAACCCGAGAGATGGAGGTTGCAGTGAGCCAAGATCATGCCACTGCACTCCAGCCTGGGCAACAGAGCAAGACTCCTCAAAAGTAAAATAAAACAAAATAAAATAAAATAAAATGTATCAATTGCAATAAAGATTTATTCAATGTAACTCTGTAATTCTAATTCTAGTAGTCTAAATATATGAAAATAAAATAATAGGAAAAATCAGAGATATGAAAAAAGTAGATTGTAGATGTTTGTCATAGTATTATTTATAGTAGAAAAAAACCTGAAGACAATCTAAATATTTAACAAAATGGTTATAGTTAAAAAAAGTATATCTAAATATATATACACACATATATATACTAGACAGCATATTATACAGTCATTTAAAATAATTATTAAGCATATTATATAAAAACATAAGACAAATACCAGCGAGCTAACATCAAGTATTAAAAAACAGAATAAAAATAATATATTTTAGTATCAACTGGTAGAAATCTATTTCAATGAAAAAATAATGTGAAAAAATAAAAATGTTTAATATGGTTATGTGAATATGCCAAGATAGTGGATATTTTTCCATTACAAATACATTTATTAAAAGTGAACTTGGGCTGGGTGTCGTGGCTCACACCTGTAATCCCAGCACTTTGGAAGGCTGAGGTGGGTGAATCACATTAGGCCAGGAGTTCAGGACCAGCCTGGCCAACATGGCAAAACTCTGTCTCCACTTAAAAAAAAAAAAAAAAAAAATTAGCTGGATGTGGTGGTGGGCACCTGCAATTCCAGCTACTCAGGAGGCTGACACAGGAGAATCACTTGAACCAGGGAAGTGGAGGTTGCAGTGAGCCGAGATTGTGCCAATGTACTCCAGTCTAGGAGACAGAGTGAGACTCCATCTCAAAAAAAAAAGTGAACTTGGTTATATTAATATATGATTCAGTTATTAAAATAAAAAAATGTTCAAATATTATAAGGGGAAGTTGGTAAGGAGGAAAAAAAACATGGTAATGAAATAATCAAATGCGGTTTGCCCCTTGGCTTTAAAATGCTCTTCATACTTCACTTTTATATGCTGTAACCTGTCTTTCCATTCTTAGAGCAGCAACATGACTAGGTAGTTTACCACTTGCTGTTGTGGTAAACAGCATGTTAGCATAAACATGGTAATTTATGTTCTGTCCTCTACTACTGTATTGTAACAGACAATGACTACATTTTTGCTCAACATTTTTCCTGTGTGCAGTATGTCTAGATATTTTCACTGAAATTGATGGCACAAATTATTCTGTGGTTTTCTTTTTAGATACTTGTAGCACAATCAATAAAAAGTGCTCTTTTACTTAAAATCTTCACATGATGCCAAAGAAAAGAAAAAATGCACATTAATAATAAATGGATTTCTAATTGTCTTAGCTCAGGTTACTCAGTCGCTTGAAAAGAACTTTTTTTTTTCTTCTAAGTGGAAAATGAATGAGTGAGGGAAGGAGATGGAAGTTTGCCAATCTTGCTTTCTTCACATGAGATGCAGTGCCGCATGGAAGGCAAAGATGACAGACCACAGTTGCTACAATGGTAACAAGAGAAAAAAATGAATGTTAATGATTGATTTCAAATTAGCCAGCTCTTTTTCTTTTGCCTGCAGCTGATGCCATAGGGGTTACTGAGTCTCAAGAGATTACTGGAGTTTAGGTGGCCGTAATTCATCCAGGCACCATTCAAGAAAAAAAAATTTGCTCTGTTCATTTTCATAAGACTTATTGTTTTTAGCATTCTAATTGTGTTTGTTCACTACAGTGATGAAACAGATTTTTTCCCCAGACTGCTTTCCATCTGGTTGTTTTATAATTGTAAACAAACTGCATTAGAAGTAATTTTTTAAAGCCCAAACTACCATTTTCTATTCTGTTTTATGTAGGTAAGCACTTGAATGGAATTATTTTCTGAAATAATTTCTGAATGAAATCATTATTTGTGCACATTTATTATTTAGGATGTGTATGTTTGTGAGTATATCTGTGTATACATATATGTATATATACAGACACAGACGCAGATATATACATATACATGCATGCACCACTAACCTTTCTCCTGGATTGGCCCTTTAGAGATTTTTTGATATTACTTCTGTATATTCTTTTAGATGGTCATCATTTTGGGACTTGGCCTGTGACCACAGGTGTGTGGGAAGAAGCTGACATCACAGGAAGATGGGGTTTGTTTTGACAACTCTGTCAGGAAGGAAATCATTGCATAGATGTGTCCTGGAGAACTCAGCAAACATGTGTGACAATGACCTTGCATGGAGTGAGCACACACCACTGTGTTGGTCCCAGAAGAGCCAGCAAGGGAGGCTCCTTCCACTGTCTCTTTGCCCTGTGATCCAATTAGGGAGGACCTAGGGCATGGGCCAGGCTTGGCCTGGCTTGGAAGGGCTTTCAGTGCAGTCATTGAAGATAAACTCACCCTACATCCGTTCTTTAAAATCAGTCCTATCTTCATGTAGAAAGATGTGGTGAGACAATGGAGCAGAGTAGGCAGAGGAGCTGGAATGGGAGATTAGCCTGCACCTTCTTTGTGTTCCCTGTACATCTTCCCACACTAGCCTGAGGTCTCTTCTTTAGGGAAGGATGTCCTAGAACCTGGGAACTGGCTTTGTCCGCAGCCCAGTGAGCAGCCCAGGGTGGAACACTCATAGGAGTGCCTCCCATTCTACACTCAGTGGTGGCCAGATGCTGCCTGGTCCCCCACATCCCCAGCTATACACTGGGCCCCCCAGGACTGGCTGTTTCCAGAATCCTGAGCACCTCTGCTGCCTGGGAAATTTTGCGTATCAGGGCCTCGGAAGAGTCCTGGCGCTGAATGGGCTGGGAAAGTCATGCTGGGTCCTGTTTGAGCTATAAAATATTGGCCGGGCGCGGTGGCTCAAGCCTGTAATCCCAGCACTTTGGGAGGCCGAGACGGGCGGATCACAAGGTCAGGAGATCGAGACCATCCTGGCTAACACGGTGAAACCCCGTCTCTACTAAAAAATACAAAAAACTAGCCGGGCGCAGTGGCGGGCGCCTGTAGTCCCAGCTACTCGGAGGCTGAGGCAGGAGAATGGCGTGAACCCGGGAGGCGGAGCTTGCAGTGAGCTGAGATCCGGCCACTGCACTCCAGCCTGGGCGGCAGAGCGAGACTCCGTCTCAAAAAAAAAAAAAAAAAAATAAAATAAAATAAAATAAAATAAAATAAAATATTATGGAGGCAAGACCAGGTAGAGTGCAGGAGTGGAGGAGGAGGGGGAAAGGCTTCTCTCTGTGTCCCCTTGTAGAACAACCTGAGTGAAGCACATATCCTACCCTTAGGTTGGTTTTGAATTTGTTTGTTATTTTGGTGGTCGCTAGAGAAAAAAAAACACAGTAAAAGAGAAAATTCCTCCTAAATGCATACCCATTCAGCTATTCTTTTTTTTGAGACAGGGTCTCATTCTTGTCTGCCAGGCTGGAGTGCAGGGCACAATCATGCCTCACTGCAGCCTCTATCTCCTGGGCTCAGGTGATTCTCCCGCATCAGCTTCCCAAGTAGCAGGAACTACAGGCTTGCACCACCACACTCAGCTAATTATTTGTATTTTCAGTAGAGACGGGGTTTTACCAGGTTGCCCAGGCTAGTCTTGAACTCCTGAGCTCAGGGGATCAGCCCCCGTCAGCCTCCCAAAGTGCCGAGCTACCACACCTGGACTGCTGTTCTTAATTTACAAGACCCTTTGAGGATCTCGCCTCCTGTTCTCATCAGAATCTGGCTCCATCAAGTATGTTCTCTTCAAGTCTTCAGCTTCCTCATCTTTCCTGACTCTTTTTGCCCAGCAGCTAGCCCGTATACACATGAAACAGTACTAGCAAGGCTCTCTTAGCCAAAGAAAACGAACATTCATTTGAACCTCCGCTACCTCTATCATATGCTCCATTGCTCCTTCCTTATACAGCCTCTTAAAAGATTCATTTACACCCAGCATCTCTACTCTTTTGCCCATCATTTGCTCAGCATACAGTGATCTGTTTTCTGAGCTTATCACTGTTGGAATTGCCCTCGTTTTTCACCAAAGCTGTTCTGATTTTCAATCAAATAAACCCTATTCCTTCTTTATTTATATGAACCTCTTTGCTGCAGTGACATGAACATGCAAATCACATCTGGGCAGGGATTTTTGTGTTGCTTCCTGCTGTGTCCAGAGTATTGGTTGAATGAGTAAATTAGAGAGTTCTTCTCTAAGACTCACTGAAGAGTCCACTCCTGGGCTTCAGAGAGCCTGGCACCCTCCTGGTTCTCCTCTTTCTCTCTCCACCCATCTTGGCCAGAAAACCCTCCGCTCTCAGCACTCCTATGTTTTGCTCTTCCTAGGCTTACTTCCTCATTAGCATCTCTTCTCATTCTACGTGTTCTCTTTTAGTAATCTCATCAAATTTATGTTCTGGATACTCCTGGATGCTGAGGACTCCTAAATTACCTACTCAGCCATGACCTCTCCCTGGAATTTCAGCTCAAATATCCAAATATCTGCTGGCCATCATTCCTTTGTGTTCTGTAAGTGCCTCAGTTCAACATTTCTAACACAGACTCTCAGTCTTATCCCCAGATCTGCTCCTCCTCCGGGTCTCTCATCTGCAGCACTTCCATCCACCTTGTCAGCAAAGCCAGTGCAGTGGGATGTCTCATGTGAGCAGCTGCTGGGTGTTAGGCATGTCTTGAATCCGGTGAGCTTCCAAACCTTGTTCACACAAGGGATTACAAGTCCTCTTGGGGAAGGACCCACCCTAAGGGAGGAATGGATGGGCAGATAAGGCTGTCTTGGAAATGCTATGTCTGGGAAGCCCAATGGTCACCTTGACTCCTTTCTTTGTTACCATCAGTCTTTGACTTATGCCAGCTTGCCTCTTAAAAGCTTTAAACATTTGTCTCCGTATCCTTGTTGCTTGCCTTGTACTTGTTGCTTGCTTGTTTGCCCTCAGAGCGATTCCCCCGGTGTTGTAGGAAGGTACATTTCCCTTGTCAACTGCCTTCCGGGTAGGTTTGGCAATGAGAAGCACTGTTGGAAGGCTGGAAGGTGGGAGGAGGGGGAAGGTCAGCGTATTTCTCCTTCCCTTCTCTGCCTCTGATGGCGTCTTCCCCAGGACTGCTCTTTCGTTGTGCCAGCCGGCCCCACCATAGTTGTAGCTCATACCAGCCAGCCCCAGCCTCTGGCTCCCATGACTCTCCCTCTTCCCTTTTCCTGTCAGCTTCCGGACGGCAGTGCTTCCTGCTTTTGCTATCCTCCAAATTGCCGTCTTTCTCTCTCTTTGGCTTTTTGTCAGTTTCATCACTAGATGAGCAATTCACCACATTAATTTTCCTCTCTTTGAAACACCCAGGGTAGTTTCCGTTTTTCTAACTTACAGTCCCCTCTTACGCTCACTATCACCTTCCTACCTCCTGATTCAGACCCTGGGCACCCCTGACCTACACTTTCTTTCTTCTTCTTTTCTTTTTTTTTTTTTTTGAGATGGAGTCTTGCTCTGTTGCCCAGGCTGGAGTATAATAAAAGTTTGTAAAATCTGTCACCAAATATCTTTAATATGTATTATGTGTTGAACAGGTAAACTTTGGGATATATATGTTTTTTTAAAACACGTTATTAAAATTTGTTTTACCTTTTTGGTAATTTGCTGTTTGTTTGTTTATTTATTTATTTATTTATTTATTTATTTATTTTTTTTTTTGAGACGGAGTCTCGCTCTGTCGCCCAGGCTGGAGTGCAGTGGCACCATCTCGGCTCACTGCAAGCTCCGCCTCCCGGGTTCGCGCCATTCTCCTGCCTCAGCCTCCCGAGTAGCTGGGACTACAGGCGCCCGCCACCGCGCCCGGCTAATTTTTTTTGTATTTTAGTAGAGACGGGGTTTCACCTTGTTAGCCAGGATGGTCTCGATCTCCTGACCTCGTGATCCGCCCGCCTCGGCCTCCCAAAGTGCAGGGATTACAGGCGTGAGCCACCGCGCCCGGCTATTTATTTATTTAGACGGAGTCTTGCCCTGTCGCCCAGGCTGGATTGCAGTGGTGCCATCTCAGCTCACTGAAAGCTCCGCCTCCCAGGTTCCCGCCATTCTTCTGCCTCAGCCTCCTGAGTAGCTGGGACTACAGGCGCCCGCCACCATGGCTAGTTTTTTGTATTTTTAGTAGAGACGGGGTTTCACCATGTTAGCCAGGATGGTCTTGATCTCCTGACCTCGTGATCCGCCCGTCTCGGCCTCCCAAAGTGCCAGGATTACAGGCGTGAGCTACCGCGACTGGCCCAATTTGCTGGGTTTTAAAAAATATCTCTATTGCAAAATTGTAAAGCACATGTGTGGCTTGCATTCTATTTCTTTGGGGGAAGCACTGCCCTAGACTACTTAAAATGATATGGAAGGCCCCGATCTCACCACTCCCTCCCGCTGCTCCAGGCCCACTACTTACCACACGCTGCTTCCCATCCTGGGCTCTGCAAATACAGTCAGGTCCTGTCCCCCAAAGCCCAGCCCCCGGCTCTGTAAATACAGTCAGGTCCTGTCCCCCAAATCCCAGACCTCCCCATATCAATTAGAGTTGCACTCCAGCCACTAGGGGTCATACTGTCCTCCATCCACAGCCTCATCCCACCAGGGAGAGGAACGGAACGCTGAGAAGGGTACAGGAGAAGCAACTGGAGTGCTGAGTTAGAGGGTGAAAGGTTGCACATTAAAAATTATTGTGCCCTCCTGAAGGATTTTTCTGGATCCTTCCCTTAGCCATGGATTCTTCCTTTGGATTTTTGTTGATGCTTTTGAATCACTCACTCACCCTGAGGCTCATAGTCTAATCTGGGCCCAAGTTCCAGCCTGTAATATGAGAGAAACCAAATTCTCCCTTTCCTTGCCTCCACTTAAAGCAGGGCTGCAAACTCGCATGCATGGTTCCACACAGCTCATCAGCCTAAAGCACTACTGTAGTAGACCCTGCCACTAATAAAATGGCCTTACCAGTGTACTTCCTGAGACTGTGGCACTCACTGGGGAGCCTGCAGTGGAAGGAGGATGAAAGATAGGCTTCTAGGTTTTAGGTATCTTGATCCAGATGCATAGCTAATGTACACCATGCTGTCTCTTGGCTCTGAGCCTTTGTTCCTGTGTCTTTTGCTCCACCCTACTCCCCACCACTTACTCTTCCTCCCTCTGCTAACTTCACTTGTTCTTAAAGGGTACATTTTAGATATACTTCCAGGAATGCTTTCCCAACCTCAGGAATACTCTGAATATAACTCCAGTGTTGGATTTAATTTATCTTATTTTTACTGATCTGTTAATATGTGTCTCCCCCTCACTGAACGGTGAGAGACTTAGTAATAGCAACTGCATTTTGTTCATCTTTGATTGTAGTGCCTGACTGTAGTAGATAATCAGTTAATAATAACAGGATAAATGGATGGATGGATGGATGGACAGGTAGATGGGTGAATGGATGATGAATCCTTTTCTGATACAATGTCTTACACATATTTTGGGATCAATAATACTGTTTGATTAATTGAAAGTTAGGTTTCAAGATTTGCTCATTAAACCAAGCTACAGAACCAAAATAAGAACCAGATTGTTGACCTTGCTGCCAGTATTTTTATATGTCAGGAATATCCTCAGATCTGGATTAAGTTTAGTGCCAGTTCAGAGGTAGACCCAGACAAACATGGAGCCAGATTGGTAGAGTCAGTGGCTGCCAGGGCTCCAGCAGGACAAGCAGCTCATTAACCAGAACTGTCTCTCTTAGATGTCACTTTACTAATTTCTCAATTAACAATTAAATGCATTACTGTTATTCTTATCTTGAGAGTGTACTGAATTGAGAAGTCGGAAGCCTGAGTTGTTAACACCTGACAATTATTAACTAGGTTTTCTTGAGAAAGCCATTGACTCTCTCTAAATCAGTTTGTTCATCTGCAAAATGGGAGGAAGAATATCCACTCTGCCTATTTCACCAAATTGTGGTGAGAATCAAATGAGATTCAGGAGATTCAATATGTCAAGAACTTTGTAAACCATTGGGTGTGGTGGCTTACGCCTGTAATTCCAGCACTTTGGGAGGCCCAGGTGGGTGGATCATGAGGTCAGGAGTTCAAGACCAGCCTGGCCAAGATGGTGAAACTCTGTCTCTACTAAAAATACAAAAATTAGCCGGGTGCAGTGCCAGGTGCCTGTAATCCCAGCTACTCGGGAGGCTGAGGCAGGAGAATTGCTTGAACCTGGGTGACAGAGGTGGAAGTGAGCCGAGATGACGCCACTGCATTCCAGCCTGGGCGAAACAGTGAGACTCCGTCTCAAAAAAAAAAAAAAAAAAAAAAAAAGTTTTGTAAACAGTAAATTGTTATACAAATATTGGGCATTGTAATTAGATCTCACATTGTTTCTTAATTCCTCCTGTGATATAGAAGGAAGTAGTGGAGTAAGATCATAATTTGACAGAAACATTTGCAAATTAAACTATGTCTTATCACTCAGGCTACTTGTCCAAATAATTCTTTAACCCATATTAACCTTAAAAGTTATTACTTTTTTTTGGTAAAGTTTTGAAATACTTTAGTTATAAACAAATCTCCCTTTCTATAGAATCTAGCCTTTCTTTTTGTCATTTTGGTAGTCTCAATTGAATGCCCAGAGATACGCCTTTTAATTCTGTTTTGCTTTTTTTTTTTTTTTACAAATAAGACCTTGGTCCATAGTAAAACTATGCAATAGGTCTATGCAATAGGGACTGCTTTTGCTGATACACAAATTTGTGTGTGCATGAACATACACATGTATATATGTTGTGTGTGTGTAGACTGGTCATCACTTCATTGAGAACTGCATTTCTTTTTTTTTTTTCTTTTTCTTTTTCTTTTATTTTAGACAGAATCTCACTCCGTCTCCCAGGCTGGAGTGCAGTGGCATGATCTTGGCTCACTTCAACCTCCATCTCCCAGTTTCAAGGGATTCTCCTGCCTCAGCCTCCTGAGTAACTGGGATTACAAGCCTGCACCACCATGCCCGGCAAATTTGTTGTATTTTTTAGTAGAGATGGAGTTTCACCATGTTGGCCAGGCTGGTTTTGAACTACTGACCTCAAATGATCCGCCCGCCTTGGTCTCCCAAAGTGCTAGGATTACAGGCATGAGCCTTGGCGCCCAGCCAAGTACTGCCTTTCTTTATTTCTAGTTCTACATTGTCTTTTTCTATTGGTATTATGTTTATTTGATCAAATATTAAGGCTGTTATTTAAATTATAACTTGTAGTAGACTGAATAAGATATCAGGTTCTAATCTCTGGAACCTGTAAATGTTACCTTACCCGGAGGCAAAAAGGTCTTGGCAGATGTGATTAAATAAAGGATTTTGAGATAGGGAGATTATCTTGGATTATCCAGGAGGGCCCTAAATTTAATCACAAGTGTCCTTATAATATAGAGGTAGAGGGAGATTTGACACACTGACAAGGAGAAGACAACACGACCACCAAAGCAGAGATCAGTGAGATGCAGCCGCAAGCCAGGGGATGCTGACAGCAGCTAGAAACTGGGAGAGGCAAGGAATGAATTCTCCTCTAGAGTCTCCAGAGGGAGTGAGGCTCTTGACAGCTTTATTTCAGTTTCAGCCCTGTGAAACTGATTTCAGATTTCTGCCTCTAGAACTATGAGAGAATACATTTCTGTTGCTTTTAAGCCACCAAGTTTGTGAGAATTTGTTTCAGTGGCATTGGGAGACTAACACAGACTCTTCATGTAATTGGGAAGAAGGACACTTTATTATAAGAATTATCTATAGGTCAGCAATTCCCAGCCTTTTCTTCAAGTGTTTAATAAAAATGTGTTAATTGAGTCCAGTGAGGTGCCTAGAATGGTGCTAGGTGCAGTGAGAAACATAAAAGAAATTATCTCCTAGAGGGGCTTGTCATCTAGTTGAAGAATCAAAACAGAACAGTCACGTATCTCTTAACGATGGGGGTGCATTCTGGGAAATGCGTCACTGGGCAATTTTGTGATTATACTAAGATCATAGAGTATATACTTAGACGAATCTAGGTGCTATAGCCTACTATACATTTAAGCCATATAGTATACCCCATCGTGCCTAGGCTACAAACCTATACATGATGTGCTATACTAAATGCTGTAGGCAACTGTAACACAATGGTAAATATTTATATATCTGAATATAGAAAATGTACAGTAAAAATATGGCATTATAATGTTATGGGACCATTATCATACCTATGCTCCATCATTGACTGAGATGTTATGTGGCACATGACTGCAGATGTAAAACAGTTAGTACAATTCAAGACAGTGGCTAAATTGGGGATAAATTGTTCAGCATGCAGTTCTAAGTGAAGTGAATGAATGAGCAAAAGCAGGGGCCAGGATGAATGGGGAGCCTGGCAGACGCTTGGGTGGACAGCTTCTGATGGGAGAAAGTAGAAATAAGTTCAGTGTTTAGGGAAGGTTTCTTTGTAAAGGAAATATCAAGCAGTGGAATATCAGCCAGATATTAGAGGTAGCAGGGTGCCATTGACTGTTTTGGCACAGAAAGGTGAAAACATGAAAGTCGTATCCAAAGAACACTAATTTGTGTCTGATGAAGCAAGCTATATGCTCCAGTTTGTTTATCAGTCTCCTTTCTCCTAATAGGTACAGTATGACGTTAGCTTTTAGAATCTTTTTTTCTGAGAAACATTTAAGAAAGCTGTGATGCTGCTTAAGATAATTAGGAAAATGTTGGGATGTCATAAACAAGAGTTACAACTCCTTCTCTCAATATTCCCAATTAGATGTGATTGACAGATCCTTAGATTTCACCAGCTTGTGACTTACAAACAACAGCATTCTCCTTTTAGTATTTAAGTTACAATAAAGCTCCCTTTCATAGGCCACAGGAAGCCAATTTTCCTACTGGTCTCACCTCTCAGGTGGTTTCTGGGCATCCTGGAGGAAGGTGTATCTATAGAACCCTGGCTTTCAGGAGCTCCACAAATCCTCTGGTCCATCCTGCATCTGGCTTGTCAGGCTGCCTGTACCCCTGTACCTGTTGCTCTGAGCAAGAACTCTGGTTACTCCCTTTAGTCCTCACAACTCAGCCATGACCAGGCTGTGGTGGGACAAACAGACCTCCAGCATAAGGAGTAGCAGGCACTGCTGCTGGAAGGCAGCTCCTGGAGTCATGCACCCAGATCCAGTCTCAGAGCAAAGGAATTTGAAAGGAAACTTCCATCAGCCTTCCATATGGTGAGGCCAGATCAACCCCCACCAAAAACCATGGCCAGGTATCTACCTCCCTTGGAGTCCAGTCTCAGGACGAGTTCTCACACGAGGTTGGTGGACATTTCTCTTTAGTAGGCTTAACCCGCGTGCTTGGATAGGCTTCCCTCATGGCCCAGACAAGGCACTCAAATGGTTGGTTATATGTTTCCTGGACTTAAATATCATCTTGTGGGGGACACTGTTGTGAAATCTGGAAAGCCCTGGTCCAGGCCTGGCCCACCCCGCATGGCCTTCCTCAGCTTTAGGTGAAGCTTAGGGTGACAGCATGGCAGGCACTGCTCCCTCCTGCCATGGCCCAGGTCACATACCTCCTGTGGGACATATTTGGAACCAAGACATGCAAATAACTTCAGGAAACAACAGGAATCTTCAAGGACAGTCCAATTTAAAGTCCAACATTTCCTAACACCCCTCTTTAACTTGATGAGAGCAAAATCTCATGAAATGTACACTTACTTTTTATTACTGTGCAGAACTTTTAATAAGTCAAGTTGCAATAGCCTTAGTTCAATGATGATTTTATATTTTTCCCAAAACAATGTGTGCATTTTTGCTCCATATTTGTAAAAAGTAAAGGGCCCATTAATTATTTCCAATGCAAGGAAATGTATTAGAGACAGAAATCTTTAACTGGTATTCCTCCAGCTTTTGAGAATAAATTAAAATCCTGTCTCCCCCGTACTCCATTTCATACTTATTGAACCCCAAATGTGATCCAACACATATTTACTTATTCATTCAACAAATATTTTTATTTTATTTATTTTTAAGACAGAGTCTCACTGTGTTGCTCAGGCTGGAGTGCAGTGGCGTGATCTTGGCTCACTGCAACCTCCATCTCCCAAGTTCAAGCGATTCTCCTGCCTCAGCCTACTGAGTAGCTGGGACTACAGGCGCCTGCCAACACGCCCAGTTAATTTTGTGTGTGTGTGTGTGTGTGTGTGTATTTTTAGTAGAAACAGGGTTTCACCATGTTGGCCAGGCTGGTCTTGAACTCCTGACCTCAAATGATCTGCCCACCTTGGCTTCCCAATGTGCTGGGACTACAGGCGTGAGCCACCATGCTCGGCCCATTCAGCAAATATCTTTAAATGCCTACTGTATCAAGCACTGCTGCAGACACTTGGGGATACAGCAGTGAATGAAGTGAAATCCTTGCCTTCAAGGTGTCTGGTGTCTACATTCTTGTGAGGGGAAGCAGTGAATACACACAAAAAAGCTATGCTTTATCAATTACCAGGAACAAATAAAAGCCAGAGTAAAGGGATAGAGAGTTACAGTGAAAGGATATTTTCAGAAAGGCGAAAAGGGGAGGTTTTTCTGATAAGAATATTATCTGAGCAGCATCCTGAATTAGGGAAGGGCTACGGCAGAGACTGCCACTACCCTCCAGCATCCTTTTTCCTCTTATTGTTTTTATTGATAGAGCCTTCAGAGTTTGTACTGAGCAAATGAATGATAGCTCCTGACTACATTTCCCAGCTCTCCTTGCAGCTACGTGTGCTGCAGACTAAGTTTGAATGTGAGCAAAAATGATGTGGCAACTTTTAGGCCATCTCCTTAAAGGCACATGTCTTTTTCCTGCTAACTGGGATATGATGATAACTGGATCAATCTAGGATACCATATACTGAGGATGGCACAGCTGACCTGCCATCTCCACCTTTACATGAGAGAGAAATAAAATTCTGATCTTGAATTAAATCACTGTATTTTGCTACAGTCACTTAGCTAATTTGGACAACAATTTGGGTGGGTATCTAGCCAAGCACCTTTCTAAGCAGAGGAAACAGTGCCCGCAAAGGCTTAAAATAGGAGCTTACATGAAATACTCAAGAAGCAGCAAGGAGGTCAGTGAGGCTGGAATGGAGTAGTAGGAGATGAGATCAGAAAAGCATCAGAGGACAGAGAATGGAAAGCCTTGGAACCTCCATTAAATGGGCTTGAGATTTCGTTCTTGGGAGCTGTGAATGCTCTGAGCAAAGGAGTGACTTTATGTGACTTCTGTTTTTAAAAGACATTCTGGCTGTTGTGTTGAGAATAGAACAAGGAGACAAAGGTGGAGAAGTGAAGAGACTAGTGTGGAGGTTATCGCACAGTTCAGGTCAGATATTATGGATACTTGGACTAGGGTGGGAATGGTGGAGGTGCTGAAAAATGTATTTTTCTAAAGTGTATTTCTAAAGTAGAGATGCTTGGATGTGCTTATGCATTGTGAACGAGAGAGAGAGAGAGAATTAAGGGTGATGAATATAAAAGGAAAGGGGATTGGCATAGGAATTAGAAAATCACGTGCAGAGATCTGGAGGTTGGGTAGGAAGTGGGACTTGAACTTTCTTCACTCATGAGCTTCGGAAGAACACCTCTTTGCATGATGGTAATTACTTTCATCTCAGCCTTCACCAATCAGATTCTACAAAATGAACTCAGCCTTCAGTCTCTCCTCTATGTGATCTTTACCACGTCTTCCGGTCTTTATTCTGAACAATTACTTTGCCCATTGATCCTTCTGAAGACGTGTTTGGTGTCAGCAGAAGATAGTGATCTCTGAGTGGCATACCTCAATTATCTTCTCTCAAAAGCACTCAGGAAAAAGGAACGTGAGAACAAGGATATAGAATCAATGTTGAGATATGCATTGTAATTCGAGAAAGGATGAGAGGTTCCTCAAGGTCAGAAGGAAGGAGAAATATCAGGCCTGGGACTGTGAGAAAGAGTGAAAATAGAGCAGCGGTAGAGAAAGAGCAGAGGGTGAAAAGTATCAATGACTGTGAAGTGAACCAGAGGCCAGGAGGGGTGGTGACAGCTCACGCTGGGGAAGAGCAAACACAAGGATTGACCTTGCTTCTCCTTCACTCTTAAGTGGTGCCGTCTTTAGGTATCCTGTAAATTGCTAGGATTAACTAATCTTGAGGAAGTAGCCCCAGGAAAATTGTCATGCCTTTCAATTGTAAATTAGATTTAGCCCAGTTGTTCTTTTTTTTTTTTTTTTTTTTTTTTTTTTTTGAGACTGAGTCTGGCTCTGTCGCCCAGGCTGGAGTGCGGTGGCCGGATCTCAGCTCACTGCAAGCTCCGCCTCCCGGGTTCCCGCCATTCTCCTGCCTCAGCCTCCCGAGTAGCTGGGACCACAGGCGCCCGCCACTTCGCCCGGCTAGTTTTTGTATTTTTTAGTAGAGACGGGGTTTCACCGTGTTAGCCAGGATGGTCTCGATCTCCTGACCTCGTGATCCGCCCGTCTCGGCCTCCCAAAGTGCTGGGATTACAGGCTTGAGCCACCGCGCCCGGCCTAGCCCAGTTGTTCTTATAGAAAAATATGGCAAATATTATTAAAATCTTTGTCCAAAGACATACAAATGACTTGATATAGAAAATCCTAGCTGGGAGCAGTGGCTCATGTCTATAATCCCAGTACTTTGGGAGGCTGAGGTGGGGGTGGATCAGGAGGTCAGGAGTTCAAGGCCAGCCTGGCCAAGATGGTGAAACCCCGTCTCTACTAAAAATACAAAAATTAGCCGGGCATAGTGGCAAGTGCCTGTAATCCCAGCTACTTGGGAGGCTGAGACAGAGAATTGCTTGAACCTGGGAGGCGGAGGTTGCAGTGAGCCAAGATTGTGCCACTGCACTCCAGCCTGGGCAACAGAGCAAGCCTCTGTCTCAAAAAAAAAAAAAAAAAAAAATTCCTACTTCATTTCCAGGGGAAACGCTCTCCATGTCAGTTGCAAGCCATGTAGGATCACTCAAATCCAAACTTCAGGGATGGTTTTGTTTTTCATTTGCTAAAAGGATGTTTCCTTCACTGAAAATGGAGCAGAGACAGCCTTGACAAAGTCACCCTAAAGGCCGCAAAATATCCCAGACGATGCTGGGCATTGTAAAGCAAGATAAAGAAGGAAATAGTTTTAAAGCAGGGGAGTGACAGATTAAAAGCATGTTTAAGCAAGAGGTGCCTTCTTAATCGTGCTCTCTAATGATGATTTGTATCTAATGATCAAATTTAACATAAAAATTAAGATGACTAGAATTTCAGTATTATTTACATATAAGTTTCTGTTTGAACTTCTGAGGGTACAAAGGAAGTATGATCAAACCGTACATATTTTATGAGTCCCAAAACCATGTCACATTTGAGTCTGTTCCTGTTTCTAACAGCATTAAAAAAAATATATCAGACTGGGCACGGTGGCTCACACCTGTAATCCTAGCACTTTGGGAAGCTGAGGCGGGCGGATCACTTGAGGTCAGGAGTTCAAAACCAGCCTGGTCAACATGGTAAAATCCCATCTCTACTAAAAATACAAAACAATTAGCTGGGTGTGGTGGCTGGTGCCTGTAATCTTAGCTACTCGGGAGGCTGAGGCAGGAGAATCGCTTGAAAATTGGAGGCGGAGGCTGCAGTGGGCCGAGATCACGCCACTGCACTCCAGCCTGGGTGACAGAGTGAGACTCTGTCTCAAAATAAATAAATAAATAAAATAACACAGAGGCCAAAGTGGTTGCTTCAAATCTAGGTACACCTGATAATGACTTCATGTTATTGTCATCTTCGTCATCATCATCATCACTAACATTGGTGGTGGCGATGGTCAGTAAACATTTATACAGAGTCTACAAGGTTTAAGGCATTGGACTGGAAAAAGGAAAACCAAAAGACTATAAGATATAGTTACTTTTTCCAAATGACTTGGGATCCAGTTGGAGACACAAATTAACAGATAAATACAGGTTAAAAGTGTGTACTAGTCAGGAACAGCCAGGTTATGCTCCAGAAATAAATAATCACTACATTTCAGAGGATTATAACAGAAAGGTTTTTTTGCACTCTTACTGCATGACCATCTCTGGTTGGCATGGGGGTTTTAGGTATTGTAGTCACTCAGGAAGCCAAGCTTAGTGGGGGCATTCTACTGACACTAGCTTCTACAATCATCAAAGGAGGAAAAAAGGAAGGTCATGAGTCACCCAGTTGTTCTTACAGCTTCTTCCTAGATGTTACACTTGTTGCTTCTGCTCAGTTGTCATTATCTAAAGCAACTGCATAACTATGCCTAACGTCAAAAGAGTGGGAAAGTGTGATTCTACCGTAAGCTGGGACAACACAAATGCCTGCCACAAAACGTACATGTTAAGAGTCAAAAGAATTATATAGTCCATGTACTGTAGAAGTTTAGAGGAGGTAGTAAGCCATAAGAGCTGGGATATTCATTCATTCATTCACTCATTCATTCATTCTTATATTCAATGTACATATATTGAGCACCTCCTAGTGCTGGGTACTCTTCTAAGTAGTGATCATAGAGCCTCAGACAAAACCTCCAAGAATCCCTGCCCTCCTGAAGATTACCTTCTAGTGGAGGAAGACCTGAGCAAGGCCTTGAAAGATGAGTAGAATTTAAATAATTATAGAAGGAAAAATATTCTAAGCATAAGGAATAGAGTTTGTTTCACATGAAACAGGAAAGGCATCAGAAATAAAAGAATAGTAAAGTCACTTCATGAATATAACATATTTGCTGGGGGGTGGGAAAATCACTTGAGGCCAGGAGTTTGAGACCAATCTATTCAACAGAATGAGACCCTGTCTCTGTAAAAACATTTTTTTTAAGTAGCTGAGCATAATGGTGCTTGCCCATAGTTCCAACCACTTGGGAGGCTGAAGTGGGAGGATCCCTTGAACCCAGAAGTTCGAGTGGCCATGACTGTGCCACTGCACTCCAGCCTGGGTGACAGAGCAAGACCCAATCTCTTAAAAATATATATATATAAAATAAAAATAATTTATCTTACTCCTATGTAATTTAAGACCTTTTTTACAAACCACAATCACATGGTTTAAAAAAATAGTGTTTGCATAACATGGAATTAATATCGATGTTTTAAATTAATAGTTGAAATAAATTACATGAAATACTTTTATTCACTATGTTCTTACTAGATTATATATAATGATTTAGATATGTTTCGCTAGTAATTTTTTAATATGTCTTTATTAAAATCCTTTGCTAGTGGAATAATGTAATGATTATTGTTAATAATTATGATCTCTCTCGCATTTCTAAGGACTTAGTTATTTCCTTAAAAGCCCTCAGAAACCTTAAAATTTTTGTTTGATTTTTGCATCCCTATGGAATATGTCATCACATTTGAAAATAAATTTTCTGGGATTCTGAAGGAAGGCAAAACAAGACAAATTTGTTTCTACTTTCATATAAATAAAATCATGAAAATAAATAACATCAAATACTCATATTAACACCTTTAGTTAATTTTAGTGGTTGATAAGGCCTTTACTAAACTCTAGATATAGATAGATGGAAAATTTTATTGTTAAAAATATTATCAAGCCACAAATTAGTGAGGACAAAGAGGTGACATCCTTTAACTTGAACAATACTCATCTATAGGAAGGGGGGATGACAAGATCTTCCCTGGCAGATATTTTCAGAGGATGGAAACTTACAGAAGATTTATGAAAAAACCAAAAAGATACTACCTCACACCCATTAGGATGGCTATTATTAAAAAATTAAACCCAGAAAATAACAAGTGTTGAAGAGGGTGTGGAGAAATTGGAACCCTTGTGCACCGTTGGTGCCACTGCTATGGAAAATGGCATGGCAGTTCCTCAAAAAGCTAACACAGAACTACCATATTACTTAACAATCCCACTTCTGGTACATACTTAAAAGAACTGAAAGTAAGGATAGAACAGATACTTGCATATGTGCAGACATAGCAGCATTAGTCACAATATCCAAAAGGTAGAAGCAACTCAAGTGTTCATATACAGAGGAATGGATAAACAAAATTTGAGAGAGATATATACACACACATATACATATATATGGCTGAATAATTTTTCTCTATATATCTCTATATAAAGATATATAAATATAAAAAATTATTCAGCCTTAAAAAGGAAGAAAATTTTGACCTGCTACAATGTGGATAAACCTTAAGGACATTAAGTGAAATAAACCAATCACAAAAAGACGAATACTATATGATTCCATTTACATGAGGTACCTAGAGTAGTCAGATTCAGAGAGACAGAAAGTAGAACTGTGGTTGCCAGGGGCTGGGGGAAGAGGAGAAATAAGGATTTGTTCTTTAATGGATACAGAGTTTCAGTTTTCCAAGATCAAAAGAGTCCTAGAGATGGATGGTAGTGACATTGCACAACACTGTGAATATATGGACTTGACGCCACTGAATTGTGCCCTTAAAAATGATTAAGATGGTAAATTTTATGTTTATTTTGTCACAGTAAAAATAATTTAAAAATATATAAAGACAAACAAAAACAACAGCAGAAATAGATTTAAAAATTTCCAGGCTTTGTAAAATCAGCAACCATTTCTTTTCTCTTCGGTTTGAGGCATCTCGTTTTATGTTTTGCTCAGAGAGTAATTCCCTAATGTGATGCTTACACAGTCTCCACTGCCCAAAACTTGATGGCTCTGCTTGCTGCTACATTCCAAGAGTTCCTATCCTAATTAACATTTCACTCTAATAAGATGTTCTGGCTCCTAAAATGTTGATCTATCAGTTGTTGACATATCTTGGGAGATGGCCAGGCATAACTACAGTGGGATGGGCAGCCTTGGAAGAGCTGGGGAAATGGGCATCAGGGAATAAATTCCAAGAGAAAATGCAATCCGTAGAACAGGTAGCAGGGTAGGGCTAACCCACAAGTTAGCACGGAGCACTGTGTGGTTCATCACAAGGTTGCAGGGTGTCCCAACACGGAATTCTGGTGGGTGTTGATATTCTGTGATCCAACAAGGACTTAGGCCAACAGAAGGTATTGGGGAAGGTTGTTAGTAGTTTATGGTTAGGATGGTCATCCCCAGAGGGGAGATTAGCAAGAGCAAGGCAAGGCCCTGAGCCTCAAGAGACTGGGAAATTTGGCAGGTTCGAAGGCAACATTCTTAGCACTCAGAATGCTGGTTATTAGATCTTTCCACAGAGGTAGTCTGGCTAGGCTGACTGAGCCTGACTGCTAGAATGTGGGGCTAAAGTGTACACTCCTACTGCATAAAGTCAAGATTGGCTCAAGGTTGCATAGGGCATGGCTTAGGGTGGTGAGGACCATGGGCTCATCAACTAGTCAACCATGACTCACAATAAAATACAGTCATCCATTCTAGAGACACTGAGCTTCAGGGTTATTTGTATTACAAGCAGCTTCTCAAATATAACAAGACTGTTAGTAGTAAAGAATCTAGCACCCTAAAGACCACAATGCATGTTAGAATTTATAAACCCACGACACAAAGGCTATTTTGAGGTGGAAGCACATCGTGCTCTGGTCTGGAAGGAAAAATCTTGGCTAAACACCCATCTCTAATATTTCTTTGGTGTAATCAACAAGCGCTGTGCGCTTCTACTTGGCCTCCCAGAGAGAAGCCTGAGTAGAGAGAAGCCGTTGACCCTAGTGAGGAGGCCCCAAATCAAAACAGTGCTCTGTTTATGAAATATGATGTAATTTTATATGGCATCCACTTCAAGTCCAGAGGGGAGGGTGCACAAAACCTTGGGCTTCACCACAGAGAGACAGAGAACCTAAAACACCTACAAAGAGCGAGCTTCTCCTTTAGGAGCTTTGGGGAAGTGTCTGCTGTGGGTGCTGTTGTCAGAGCCTCTGAACTGGGTAGTGATGGCATTTTATTGAGGGGGAAACGAAGTCCGGGGAGCTGAAGTTGTTTTCTCAAGACCAGTTGTTGAGGCAATGGCAGTCCTGATTGCCATTGAATAGGATCTGACCGTGATGAGGTTCAAGGAGAATGAACTTTCTCAGGTCTGCCTGGGTTGGGCTCACCACAGCACCCATCATTGTGTCCCATGAAACTCTCCTCAGAACCATCAGCTCTAGGAAACCTCTGCTCCAGAATGCAGTTGTGAGGTCCTTTAGATGAGCCAGCCTAGCCCTTGAGGTACAGTGACTGCCCTTGTCCTTTAATAAAAAAAAAAAAATTCAGGGCCGGTTGTGGTGGCTCACACTTTGGGAGGCTGAGATGGGCAGATCAAGGGGTCAGGAGATGGATTGTTAACATGGTGAAACCCTGTCTCTACTAAAAATACAAAGAAATTAGCCAGGTGTGGTGGTGGGCACCTGTAGACCCAGCTACTTGGGAGGCTGAGGCAGGAGAATGGCATGAACTCGGGAGGTGGAGCTTGCAGTGAGCCAAGATTGTGCCACTGCACTCCAGCCTGGGCGACAGAGTGAGACTCCGTTTTAAAAAAAAACAAACAAAAAAAACCCAACCAGATAAAATTACAATATGCAGGTGGACAGTTCTGTGATGTTTGCTGAGAAGTAGGAAGCAGAACCACCCTCCAGGGAACCCTACTTTCCTCAGCATCAGCTACCCACCCTGTTCTGCATTTGGTCAGCTGCCTGAGTCTTGGTAGTTCAGCAGGTTGGCAGGCTGCATAATTGTTCAGGGGGCTAGACCTCTGACCTCTCTTCCTTTCCCGGACTGAGGACAATACCGTGAACCAGCCTTGGAAGATTGAAATCAGGTATTTTAAAGAAAAATACCCCTGGACTCAGAAATGCTCTAATTCATAGTGTTGTAATTCACCAATAACATATCTATGTTAGTTTCCTATTGTTGCTGAAACATACTGCCACAACCTTGGTGGCTTAAAACAACACAAATCTCGGGTGCAGTGGCTTATGCCAGTAATCCCAGCACTTTGGGAGGCTGAGGCGGGCCGATCACTTGAAGTCAGTAGCTCGAGACCAGCCTGGCCAACATGGTGACACCCTATCTCTACTAAAAATACAAAAATTAGCCAGGCATGGTGGCATGCGCCTGTAGTCAGTCCCAGCTCCTCAGGAGGCTGAGGCATGAGAATCACTTGAACCTGGGAGCAGAGGTTGCAGTGAGCTGAGATCACACCACTGCACTCCAGCCTGGGTGACAGGGCGAGACGCCCTCAAAAACAAAACAAAACAAAACAAAAACCGCAAATGTATTGCATTTATGGAGGTCAGGAGTCTGACATGGGTCTCACTGGGCCAAAGTCAAGGTAATGGCAGTCTTGCTGTCCATTCTGGAAGCCACAGGGGAGAATCTATTTTCTCACTTTTTCCAGGTCCTTAAGGCTGCCCACATTCCTTGGTTTGTGGCCCCTTCCATCTTCAAATCCAGCAATGACTGCTGGAGTTTCATATCATATCACTCTGACCTTGACTCTTTTGCCTTCCTCCTTCACTTATAAGGACCCTTATGATTACATTGGTCCTAACTAGACAATCCAGGATATTCTTGCCATTACATGATTAGCTGATTAGCAACACTAATTCTATCTTCAGCCTTAATTTCTTCTTGCCATTAACATCTCAAACATATTAACAGGTTTTGGGGACTATGGCATAGACAGCTTTGGGGGCCATTGTTCTGCTTACCAGAAGTTCCTTCCTTAGAACTTTTTTTGCAGGGATTGGGGGAGAAGAGGTAGGTAGCTAGAAAATACTGGGGCATGATAATGAGAGGAACCCGGGAAGCTCAAAGCATCAGAGCAATCACTGCAATTTCCTGAGCCCCAGGATGACTCCACAATGTAGAGACCTGTTGTCATTTTGTCCTTATCTCTCAGTTCACCCCAGGAGTATTTAAATTTCATCTGTTTGGTGGGGAGTGGATTCTCATTATATACATTTAATGTGTGTTTCAGACAACAAAGGAAAGGGCCTTTTCCCCAGGGCAGGTGGACAGTGCTCCTAAGTTAGTGGTTTTCAAAGTACAAGTCACAATCCATTAATGATTGTAATGAGTCCTGAGATGAGTTTAGTGGACAAGGGAGAGAGAGAGAGAGGGGTATGTGGGGGGAAGAGAGAGAGAGAGGAAGAAGAAGAAAGAGGAAGAGGAGGAGAAGAAGAAAGAGGAAGAGGAGGAAAAGAAAGAGAAAGAGGAGGGAAAAAGGAAGGAAGGAGGGAAGGAAGGGAGAAAGAGAGGAAAAGAATAAAGATAAAAGAAATCAAAGTATATAGAATAGAAAATATTATGGCACAGCCATCACATGTTTTGAGGCTAAACATTGTTGCAGTTCTACCTACACCTGTGTGCACTGGCTTGTGGTGTAAGATGTATTTTTACAGTGAGACAGTCCGAGTTGGAGGGGCCCTCAGAGCAACTGCAGATGTTTGCATGGAGGAGTCCCCCCTCAGAGGAGCTGCCCCTAATCTGTATTGAGAAAGATGAATCTGCTTATCTGTGCAGAAGCTTTCAAAAGGACTTGAGGGGACTGAAAAGGAGGAAAGGATGGGAACGTGGAGCAAGGAGATCAGATCAGAAGAGGAAGAGATGAGTTCAAAAGGAAAAAATTAAAGAGAAATGAAATTAAGAACATTAGTCATGTGAGACAAGAACAAAAGTAGTAGACTCTGACAAGAAATCAGCCAGGAAGATAAGCCCAGACTCAAATGCTTTCTTGAGTGAAAGAATAAAGGGGAGAAAATCTAAACCCCAAACCAAAACAACCCTGCTTTCGTGTTCCTTCTTGCATCCACTGAGCCAAACCTCCAGCTGCCTCATGCCGCTGCAGGCGCTTGTGGCAAAAGCACACGTGAACCACGCTGGACATCAGAGGCTTGCTGGTGCCTAGGGGCTGTGTGACCTCCAGCTGCCCTGAGCTGTGAAATCAGAGCTGAAGGAAGCAAATGTGACAAGACCTGGTCTGAGCGATGGGCGGGGAAGTGGACTGACAATGCACAGCCCCTGGGGGAGGTTCATGTTTAATGCCTGCTGAACACCCCATGTCCTTGACCCAGACTCTCAACTCATCACGAACTCAGCTGCAACAACAATTGAGCACAGTGAATGAACAGGTGTCACAATCCTGTTATGAACAGGGAGAAACTGGGTCTCAGAGGAGTCCAGGAAATGGCCAGGATCAGTAAGAAAAAAAGAGAAATCAAAGTATGTGAAATAGAAAATATCATGGCACAGCCATCTCATGTTTTGGATCAGTAAGTGACAGGACTGTGACTCCAGATGCCCTCTGAACTCCATGCAGGGCTGTTTTCACGACAACAGGGACTCCCAAAGCATATGTTCGGAGGAGACTGACCCATGTTGATCACACAGAGAAACTGTACTTGCCATTTATGCCACAGGCTTCTGTGCGCCCCCCTCTCACCAAGTCCCTACTCTGAGGTTCGGACAGTCACTCTGTAGAGGTGGGGTACGTAGGATACACTTGGTGGGAGGTGGGAAGCCCAAGAACAAGCCTTTCTTCTCTCTCCCATCCAAGTACTGACCAGGCCCAACCCCGCAACCTTTCTTCTCTTTCAGGAATCCAGAACAGGCCTGGTGAGTAGAAGAAGGCAGTCCTTTCTTCACAAGAAGCTTAAGGTCTCCTTTCTTCGCCTAAAACTTGAACGCTAAGAAAAAAATGTCAATTCACTCCCGTACAAAACTTTATGAAAGCCTGGTTCTGTGTTATACTCACACCCGTTTTGTGTTCCCTTGGCATAAATACAAGGTCGCTTACCTGCCTCTGCTCTTCTTCCTAGTTTCCTTTTCCATTTCTCTCTATGTCCTAAAGGACCCAGTTCTGCCTGGGAGCTCAGGCAATGCCCAGCAGATTCTAATTGAGAGTGACAAGGAGGTGACATAAAAGCTCTGGAAAGGACACCCACTTCCAAAGGATGTCTGGGGAACTGAAACAGGAACTTTGAGTCCTGCTCACCTGCCAGATGAAATGTCCTTAAGAAGAGAATATCTAGAGAGGCAGGGGCTGGGGGAAGGGCATGCAGATGTGTGGAGGCTGGAAGAAGATGGGTGATTTGAGGGCTACTGTGACCTCTCTCACCTGTCATCTTCCTCCTGTGTGACAGGCTCTCACTAGGAAAGAGAGAGTGCTATCCTACTACCACTCAAGAGGAAACATTAGGTTAAATGAAATTAGGCAGAAGTCTGTACTTTAGGACATAATGAGATTAATAAACAAACTCCCAAAGTCTGGTGTGGGATCCAGATTTGGGTGTCCTGAAGCTGATTTTGGTGCCCTGTCCCTTTTTTTAAAAAAATGAGATGAGGTTTTGCCATGTTGCCGAGGCTGGTCTTAAATTCCTGGGCTCAAATGATCCTCCCACCTCTGCCTCCCAAAGTGCTGGGATTGGTGGCCCTTTTAAGATAAGGAACACTAGGTGCAGGCAAGGTATATTCAGCGCTGTTCTACAGAAGAGGAAAGTGGGTTTCAGAGCGGTCCGGGAACATGTGATTCAAATCATGAGTATACCTTAGGTGTAAGTCTTTGGATGGGACATATATGAATAAATCTTACACTTCCTCAGTTTATGGCCAATCCACCTCTGTACTCTATGTTTTCCGAACATTTTTTTTTTTTAACCACTTTTTCTTTCCGGTGGGGGACAGTACCCAAGGGATCATGTTCAAAAAACACTTCCGGCACTCCGGCCTAGTCTACACAGAAAGGCTGCAGGGTCTTTGGTGACACACCTGGCTTTGCTGGGCAGATGGCTAGGCACACATAATGGCTCCACTTGAATCCCTTTTTAGCACTGCTTTTCAGATCTCCTGA
This sequence comes from Theropithecus gelada, assembly GCF_003255815.1. Classification (NCBI taxonomy): domain Eukaryota; kingdom Metazoa; phylum Chordata; class Mammalia; order Primates; family Cercopithecidae; genus Theropithecus; species Theropithecus gelada. Next base: position 143,312,743 of record NC_037671.1, on the reverse strand, counting down.
ACAACACAGTGGCATTTGGTCTGGTACTTCTCTGACACTTGATGATAAAGAAAGAAAGGTCACTGACACCTGGATGTTGGCTTCAAGGGATTTCTTGTGGGTTTTTTTTGTGTTTTTTTTTTTTGTTTGTTTGTTTGTTTTTTCAGACAGAGTCTCATTCCGTCACCAGGCTGCAGGGCAGTGGTGCGATCTTGGCTCACTGCAATCTCCGCCTCCGGGGTTCAAGTGATTCTCCTGCCTCTGCCTCCCGAGTAGCTGGAATTACAGCTGCACGCCATCACACCCAGCTAATTTTTGTATTTTTAGAACAGACGAGATTTCACCATGTTGGCCAGGATGGTCTCAATCTCCTGACCACATGATCTGCCCGCCTCAGCCTCCCAGATTGATGGGATTACAGGCGTGACCCACCGCGCCTGGCTGATTTATTGTTTGTTTTTGTTTTTTGCTTTTTTTTGTTTTTGTTTTTCTTCAAGTCAGCTCTGTCACCCAGGCTGAAGTGCAGTGGCGTGATTTTGGCTCACTGCAATCTCTATCTCCCAGGTTCAAACGATTCTCCTGCCTCAGCCTCCCTAGTAGCTGGGACTACAGGCATGTGTCACCATACCCGGCTAATTTTTTGTATTTTTAGTAGAGATGGGACTTCACTGTGTAAGCCAGGATGGTCTCAATCTCCTGACCTTGTGATCTACCTACCTTGGCCTCCCAAAGTGCTGGAATTACAGGCATGAGCCACCGCTCCTGGCTGGGTTTTTTTGCTATTGATTAATTCTGGACATGACTTAAAAAGCTGAGCCATCCCAAAAACCAGACCAGGAAGTGGTACCTTTTAAAGAGAATGAGCTTGGCCAGGCGCGGTGATTCACACCTGCAATCCCAGCACTTTCGGAGGCCGAGGTGGGAGGATCACCTGAGGTCAGGAGTTGGAGACCAGCCTGGCTGATATGGTGAAACCCCATCTCTACTAAAAATACAAAAATTAGCTGGGAGTAGTGGCAGGCACCTGTAATCATAGCTACTCGGGAGGCTTAGGCAGGAGAATCACTTGAACCCAGGAGGCAGAGGTTGCAGTGAGCTGAGCTCATACCACTACACTCCAGCCTGGGTGACAGAGTGAGACTCTGTCTTTAAAATAAAATAAAATAAAATAAAATAAAATAAAATAAAATAAAATAAAAAAATAGGAGCCAACACCTTGAAAACCAAATCCCTGGGATGCATCTTGACCAGAGCAGTTGAAAACTCTGCCAAAAACACTTAGATGTTGTTCCTTTCATTTTGCTGACTTTTAAAATGCTGCTTATTTCTGATTCATGTCACACAAGTCAGTGTGTGACAGTTGTCAAAGATGAACTGGGGCTGTGCCTTTAAGAGAACACTGCTAATTTATCTCTGATTACATGAACAATGCCACTCTCTGGCATGTTAACTCATCACAGTTGATTGTCAAAAGCATATGCTCATGCTGAAAGCTCCGTGATAACACATTTGTCAATATTTCTAGTTGCAATTTGGTTTAATAGTGATACAGGTATCAATAAGATCTGAATTAAATGTGAGATGACTGGCCTTAAATTAGAGCACAGAGGATTCAGATTAGCTCAGAAGATTTACTAAGAGGAACAATTACTAAGCACAGAAATAGGTTATTAAGGGAAGTTGTGGAATCTGTTTCTCTGAAGGTTCTTAAAATAAGGCAATGAGTATCTATAGAAGATCCCAGGATCCTGAAAGAAGGAAGAAAGCTTCATTTAGCTGTCAAGGTCTACTCACTAAAATCCTAGATACTCTGCTGAAAGTATTCGTGGAAGAGCCTTATATCCTCATATGGTTTGTCTGTGTCCCCACCCAAATCTCATTTTGAATTGTAATCCCCATAATCCCCACGTGTTGAGGGAGGGACCTGGTGGGAGGTAATTGAATCATGGGGGGCGGGGGCAGTTTCCCCCATGCTGTTCTCGTGATAGTGAGTGAGTTTTCATGAGATTTGATGGTTTTATAAGGCAGTTTTCCCTGCTCTAGCTAGTTCTCTCTCCTGCCATGTGAAGAAAGTCTTTGCTTCCCCTTCACCTTCTGCCATGATTGTAAGTTTCCTGAGGCCTCCCAAGCCAGGCAGAACTGTGAGTCAATTAAACCTCTTTCCTTTATAGATTATCCAGTCTCTGGCAGTTCTTTATAGTAGTGTGAGAATGGACTAATACATACCCAGGTGGCATTTTGACTCCTCAGTGTCTTACTTGCTGATGCTATTTATGATAGAAGAGTTAGAAATTCCATTCTGGGGCACAGTAGCCTGGTATGAACTGACTGTTAGCTCATTAAGTAAACTAGCAGTTAGTCGTTACTAACTCTGCAGTTCCTTCTGACACTCTCTGGTGATTACACCCTATATGGTAAGGCAATTATTATTATTTCCAATAGTATAATTATTACCTACCATTTTTGAGCACTTACTATACATTAGACACCATGCTAGTTCTTTACACATATCACATCGTTTTCCCCTCATAACAATATTTTAAGATGTGTATTATTATATCCATTTCACAGAAGTTTCAACTGAGTCTTGGCGAGACTAAGTAACCTGCTGAAGATCATACAGCAAGATTCAGACCCAGGCCTGTCCGACTCTAAAGCCTTTGCTTTTATGTAACACAAGGTGTGGTTAATGTTTTTAAAAGCATATCAAACAGCATATAATGTTGGCTCTTATATGTAGTCACATCGGGCAGCTCTACTCTTCTGTGGGTGCTCAGAAGATGCTGGGATCTCTTTTGGACTTGCCTTCATTTCCACAGGCTTTTCAGAAGTTCACAAGGAATGACATAATTTCCATCAATTCCTGAAAATTCAGATAAGATGAGAAAGACCTTAATGAATATTGACTGTTTAATAACTTGAGGTTCTCCTTAGAAAAATAAAAGTTCTGCTGCTAAATATATTTAAAACTATAATACACTGTCACAAAAATTCTTCAGTTTCTTTAAGGACATGTTCTGGGGGGAAGGGAAACCTGAGGATTATTCAAAGTCAAACCTGGTGAACTGGGTGAATAATTAATCCATTTATTAAAAAGTGAGGTATGAATTATAAAATAATGATGTTGATTTTCCTATGGGACATTGTGACATAGGTGCTGACTATGTAGATCCTATATTCACATCACAGTCAGCTATGGCCCTATCTCTGACATCCATCTGGGAGCCCACACAATGACCTAGTAACATCTCACCTTTTCAATGACCAGTAGCCAAGAAAAGACCAAAATGATGACCTAAAGAAAATTATATATTTTAGCAGCTGGTGGACTTGGGAGTAAGACAGATGGTGGAGCTGATGATACTGCATGAAATGTTTCCCTTGTTAGCAAGATTGTCAAAAATGTGCTCCTCTGCTATTTTCTCTATCACAGAGAGGGTGGGAGGTGAGATCTTCTTGGTGTCTGTAACATACATTTTCCTTACAGAAGATGTAGGTCAGTGATAAGCATGACTTTCATAAGTATATTTTATGCCTGTTACAAATGGGAAAAATTTTTAGCCCCATGACAAAAGAAACAGCATAATATTCTTTTGCTAAGAATTCTGAATTTATTAGATTTAAAGTCTTGATTCCGTTTCTGATGGAGTTTGGGTGGTTACATTGGTTGTCATCTACAGCCAAATGCAGCCAAAACTAAGTTTATTTTCTCTCCTTGTCCTCCTTACAAATGCTTAGCAGGTCTGAAGTTCTCTTTGTTGACAATGGCTCCATCCTCCCATCAGCTTTCTATGATCCTAACCTTGTTAAATCTTTTCCTCTATCATTTTGTCCAGAAAAATCACCAATTCCATGATTCCTTGTCCTACAGGATTTTCAAAGCTGTGCACTGTCTCTGTTTTCACAGGTTCAGACCAGCTTGGACCTAAGCATTGTTATTTAGACAATGGAAATAGCCTTATTGGTCTCTTGCGTCTAGCTTTCTTGGTCAGACCATCCTGGCCAGCAGCAAACATTCTTTTCATCACTTGCCTGACAAATTTAAATCAGGATTATTCAGCAAGCATTCTGTCAGCTTATTACTCATCTCATTGTCTTGTATGCCTTATTGCAGCCATCGAACCCTTCATTGTTCCTTCCTTTAACCACATCCACTTCTGAGGCATCCACACACTCTTCTGCCTGCCACTTTCCACCAAGTGATCCATGTCGTCCCTTTCCAACACTGCCCAAGATTGTCCTTTGTCATGAAGTTTTCCAAGAGTATATGTGATTTCTCAAAACTCTCTTCAACATCCTTTGATCCCTTAGGCACTGAATTGTACAATATAACCAAAGGTGGAAATTAAAAATTTACATGCAATTTTGTTTGTACTTCTACCCTCACCATAAATTGTTCAAGCTTCTTTTGTGCAAGAGTAGGGTCTCCATTTTGGCACCACACCCAAACCTCGGGCGGTCTCTACACACAGGTCAGGTTTCCATCAGCTCATGCTTAGTCCAGTGTCATCTTTAAAAAGCTCCACATCTTCCTTTAAAACACTGAAATCAGAAGATCCTTTCCTGTGCTATGTAACTGAAACTTCTCTTGCTGGATTTCATCCACCCACTCAACAAGTTGATCTTATTTATAAAGACTTTCCTCTGTAAGGAAATCATTGACTCTAAATCTGAGCTTTAAAATAATTCTTTCTTTTTCCTAAATCTTACTTACATGTTGAATGGCAAAAAAAAAAAAAAAAAAAAAAGGATTTGAGATTTTTAAAAAGCAATTTCTGTCTGCAGACAGACAAATTGTGAAACTGTCATCCTGGAGTTAAGATGCCCATTAAGCTATTCAATTAGAATATGTTTATTTTGTTAAGAACTTGATATTTGTTAGGTAGATTCACATATTATATAAACTTATCTTCACAATAATGCTTTGCGATAGATTTCATTATCCTCATATTGTAGACAATGAAACCAAAGCTCAACACAAGGTCACCAAGCTACAGGTGGTAGAGCAAGATTGGTGCTCCAGTGTCTAGCCATCTAAGCCTGGTGTTCTTTCTTACTCCTGAGCCCACAGCCTCTGGTTAGCTGCAAGCCTCCTAATGAGAAGGAAGTGAAGGACCACACTGCATGGCTGACAATGCTGCTGAGGTCAACAGACCTGTAGGCAATGTGCCATGTTGGTCAGATATTTTTATTTTTTTTTTTTTTTGAGGCGGAGTCTCCCTCTGTCGCCCAGGCTGGAGTGCAGTGGCCGGATCTCAGCTCACTGCAAGCTCCGCCTCCCAGGTTTAGGCCATTCTCCTGCCTCAGCCTCCCGAGTAGCTGGGACTACAGGCGCCGGCCACCTCGCCCGGCTAGATTTTTGTATTTTTTAGTAGAGACGGGGTTTCACCGTGTTAGCCAGGATGGTCTTGATCTCCTGACCTTGTGATCTGCCCATCTCGGCCTCCCAAAGTGCTGGGATTACAGGCTTGAGCCACCGCGCCCGGCCGTTGGTCAGATATTTAATTCCCAAATGGATTTGGAATTGTTTCCCGGTGTTTCATTCAGTTCCACTGTTTCGTCTATTTATGAGTTAGTGTACACTTTTAGTTATCAAAACTTTATATTTCAGCATCTGGTAGAGCTAGTTCCTCCCTCATTAGATTTTTCCCCTTCAGATTTTTCTTTGTGCTTTGAATCAACTTATCTAGTTCATAAGACCATTATGAAATTTTTATCGTATATCAAATTTATAGCTTAAATCAGGAAAGTTGACATCTTTTTTTTTATTTTTGAAACAGTTTCGCTCTTGTCACCCAGGCTGGAGTGCAATGGCGCAATCTCGGCTCACTGCAACCTCTGCCTCCCAGGTTCAAGGGATTCTCTTGCCTCAGCCTCCCAAGTAGCTGTGATTATAGGCATGCACCACCATGCCCGGCTAATTTTTTTGTATTTTTTTTTTTAGTAGAGAGAGGGTTTCACCATGTTGGTCAGGCTGGTCTTGAACTCCTGACATAAGATGATACATCCGCCTTGGGCTCCCAAAGTGCTAGGATTACAGGTGTGAACCACTGTGCCCAGCCAAGAGTTGACATCTTGATAATATTTTGCATCTTCCTAATAGAACAAATAGATTTTTCCATCTGCACTAGTGTTCTTTTGTGTTTCCCAGTACTCATGTCTTTGTGGCTTTCCTAATCATAAAGGTAAATCTTTCTATCACTTTTTGAATCGTGTTTCAGTGTTGCTTTCTTTCCCTCTCTCTTCTCTCTTTCAAACAGCACATACGGCCACACATACAAACTTCATTGACAGAGTCATTGAGGACATTTGAAAGAAATTGAAGAAAAAGGTCCAGGTCCTTTAATGACAGGCACATGATAAAGTGTTCTTTCTCTCTGGAGGAGCATGGCAGTCTGAAACACTCAGCCATCATAGGCTTCATGATGCAGGGACTTTTGTGTTTTGTTCATTGTGGTTTTTCCAAGTGCCCAGGGCAGTACTTGGCACATAGTGACGCTTAATAAATATTTGTTGAGTGAATGAATGAAAAAACCCAGTACATGCCTCCCCAAATTCTGCTGAAAAGCAGTTATGTTCACCACTATACTATCGATGCCACCCCAAATCCCACCGAAACAAGGCCTTTGGTTTATATTTTCTGGCAGCTGAAACTCTGGGTATTTTGTTGTAGAAAGTCTGTTGAGAAGAGAAGCAGTATATAGAGTGTTATCGTCTTCCCATGTTGGTTAGACTGACCTATTTCTCCATTAGAGTATTAGTAATAAATGCTCAACACTTTACTGAAAACAAATAACCATACTCCATTTTTGCTTCTTAGTAGCCAAAGCCTTGAGATTCACACTTACACAGTGATGACTTCCAAACTCCATCCTGACAGATACTTCTAGAGCTGTCATAAGGCCTATGGAGAACATCTGGTCAATGTGTAGGTTAAGTTGTCAGTGAACAATTATGGTGCCTCTGAGCCATGTTATAAAGCAAGGCATTGGGCCTCTCCAGTGCTGCAGCGTGTCCGGGCTGTGTGGGATGCAAAGTGTGTGCAGGAAACACAGTCACACTGTGGTTTTACACGGAAGCTCAGGTTGCCTCTTATGAATATACATGATGGGGCTGGATCATGCTCTTGCCACTTGAGTTTACTTGAGCTTAACTTAACCCCCACATACCCATTTCCTGTCTATCATTTGAAGAAGTTCCTTGAGGAGGTTTGAAAAAGTGAGTTGTTTCTCCAATTGTGGAGCATTTTCCTTTTTTTTTTTTTCTCTTAAAGATGATGACAAACTGCACCCTGATTTATTTTTATTCACTGTGAGTCACTTGCTAGTCTTATTTTATAGATAATATTTTATACCTCTTGCTTAGAAGCAGACCAGAAAGTTCAAGGAAATGCCCCCTTCATCAGAGGAAAAGTACTCCGATCTAGACTGCTATGATCGTGTCCTTGCTGGAGTCCTGATAAGCAGCCCTGTCAGGGGGAAAGGAACAGATGGCAAATGGTCTTTGCAGAGCAGAATTTAGAGTGTTTTTTTCTTTGTTTTAGGAGTGATTGTTACTCTGCATTTACTGTGAGCTCTGCGTACTCCTGAGAATGCAGAAAATAAGCTGGAAACTCTTTCCTATTCTTCATAAAACAGGTCACTGGATGTAAAGGGTACTTGGCCAACTGGGAGCTCACACACACACACACACACACACACACACACACACACGCCAATTGTTGTTACCGGTTATCTTTATGAGAGGAAATGGGGGAGGGGAGAGGAGCTCTAGCTGCTCTGTTGCCAAAAGGCAGTGCTCCAGAAAGCGGAGGGGAGCCGCATGCGCTGGGAAATGCCAGCATGTGTCGCTCCCCAATCTGGCGTACACGCTCAACTCCTGTTTGACATACTTTACAAAGCAGACAGGGACTGGCAGGGGTGTTTCCTCCGGACAGACATTAATGAGTGAGGAAATGGGCACATGTAGGTTGCTATGCAGTTGTTTTGCTGTTGATGTGGGAGCAAAGCCAGACAGCACTTAGACTCCGGGAATGCTCTCATGATTTCATGGAGGTCCCTACCCTCCCACACGAGAACTCATGCTCATGGTTTTTCCTTTAATGACAGCAGTTGGGGAGAAAATGTGCCTTCATCTAGATGTGCTGCTCTTGTTTCTCCTTGGGCTGTCAATCTCTTTCCGAGATCTGTTAGGTACAAAATTCTATATTACCAGTTTCTAATGAACTGTTTGTTTGTTTGCTTTTAGTGTTAGTCATGCTTTTTCTATATAACAGTCATGTTTTACAAATTGCTTAACACTGGTTTTGGCATTTAAAGTTCATGATTTAAGAGCTGATGGTTTTGCCTTGTCATTAAATGGTGAAATAACAGGGTTAAAGTGAGGTTAACAGGATTTAGAACCCCTATTTGACCAGAGTGTTTCTTTCTCCTGAAAAATGGTGGGGAAAAGGGAAGGAGGAAGGAAGGAAGGAAAAAAGTCTATTCAAGGAAAAAATCTTAAATAGGTGAGATTATTGACTGAATTCAAGTTTATCTGAGCTAAACCTTTTCATATGCTGTTCCCATGTCATACTTTATTGATTTAACACATAGCTTTCAAGAGTATGTTCTGTGCCAGGTATATGAGAAAAACAGCATTTTGGCTACCATTTAATAACAGACTCTTTTAATTCTCTTCCCAAAAAGTAAGTTTCTCATTGTGTATCTCATATTCTATCTCCACTGCCACCAGAGTAATTAGAGTACCTGTGACTTTTATTAACATAATTTTGTTTCGGGAAAAGTTTATGGGTTATCTTTTCCCTATATCCAGGTATCTTTACTCTGTTCAGCTATCCTGGACCACACAACTCAATCCAAGGCCTTGGAAGCATGTTGTATTTTAGTCTTGCAAATTTGTTTTTCAGTGAAATCTTTGCAGCCTTTCATCCCAGGCCCAGATTGCTTCTAGACACCTCGCTCATGAACTCCAGTTGCTTGTGTATTCATCTGTCTCCAGATAGGCTGTGAGTAACTTAAGGGCAGGGCCTGTGCCTTGTTCATCTGTGAAGTGATGGCAATATAGTCAGAACTTAATAAATATTTGCAGGAAGAAATGAATATTCCCAAAGATATCTTTGTCTACATATTCCAACCTTTTGGACTTCTATTTTATAGGATTGAACTCTAAGAGTTAGTAGGTTTGTCAGTTGAAGTCTATATATGTTTCTAAATTTTAGTAGAGGTTGCCAGATTGTTCCCCCACCCCCAAAAAAAACCAAAAAACAAAAACAACTCTTTCTCCCATATTTCCTCCAGTAACAGGTTGTATTGGTCTTTTAGATTTTTGCCAGTTTAGTAGCTATAAAGTGATATTGCAAGTTTAATTTTTATTTTCCTGGCTATAAGTTGAGCTTGAGTATTTTTATATATGTTCATTGGTTCAGATTTGCTGTTCTGTGAATTAAAGTTTTACGTATTTTGCCTATTTTAATACATAAAAGTTTGCACATATTTAAATATATTTACAAGCAAAAAACAACTCCTATACCTAAAAATTTCAAGCCACTTTACCTAAAAATTTCTATGTATCCTACAGAAATACTTAGATATATAAACAAAAATAAATGTATAAGCATCTCATTAGCACATTCTTTGTAATAACAAAAAATGAAGTTTAATAAAAAGAAAGTAGTTTAGTAAGTTATGGTGCTTCCTTATTGTAGAATAGAATGTGGAGCTAAAAAGAATGAGTTAAGGCCAGGTGCAGTGGCTCATGGCTATAATCCCAGCACTTTGGGAGGCCGAGGCGGGAGGATCGCTTGAGCCCAGGAGTTTGATTGCATCCTGGGCAACATGACAAAATTTTATCTCTACAAAAAATACAAAAACTAGCCAGGCGTGGTGGCGCACACCTGTAGTCCCAGCTGCTAGGGAGGCTGAGGTGGTGGGAGGATCATCTGAGCCTGGGAAGTTGAGGCTGCAACGAGCTGAGATCGTGCCAGTCTGGGTGACAGAGTAAGAGCCTGTCTCAGAAAAGAAAAAAAAAAAAAGCAGATGAGGAGGAATATGAGAAGGAAACACAGAACTGCTGAGACCAGCCTGGAGGGACCAGTACTTGGGGTCACAGAGTTGGAATGCCATCCATGGCAGGGTTGTGATCTCTCTCCAGGAGAGAGAGCCTGGGCTCAGACAGGGAGACATGAAGATGAACTCATCCCAGGCTGGGGAGTTGCCAGGCCAATGAGGGGCAAGGGAACTGAGATACTGAAGAGAGTGGTTAAAGGGCTGGCTCGTGAGAGCTCCATGGGGTAGGGAAGCAGTGAAGTGAGGAAGACGCTAATAGGGAAATAATTCTAGGACTGGAATCACAAAGCGAGAGTCTTTTTGGGGTGTGGGAAGAGTAGCTAAGTGAGAAGTGGAAGAGAAGGGGATTGTGATTGGAGAGAAAAGTTCCCTATAAGACTAGACCACATTGGTGAGGAGGATGGAAAGGAAAAAAGGATTTAGATGTTCAAAAATGTAAGAAAAGAAAATATGACATGGTGGTGTTGCCTGATATCTCAAGTTGAGAGAAGAAAAGTTAAAAGAGAATTGAATACTGGAAGACAGTGAAGGTTTTGTATAATTTAAAGTAAGTGTGGTACATAAAATAAAACTTCCAGGAGGTTCAAATGTATGTTTCATCAGTTGAGGTTACCCTATGATAAAAGTTGAAATTATATTAAAATTTTCTGAAACTTTCAGAAGACCTAACATCTCAAAGGGGCTCGATTCTAGAAGGAAAACTAGTAGCTTGCCAATTCTAGTTCTGGCTAGGCATTCTTAGAATACCTTAGAGTGGGTTTTAGTCTTATAGGGTTTCTGCTTTCAGAATATCAACAGGTCTTGACAAAAAAACTTTTGAAATTTCCCTCTACTGAAATGCTCCATCTGCATTTCAGGACAGTGATGGAAATGCATAAGCTTCATTTCTGGCACTTTGATTGATGAACTTAGACTTTAATATGAAGAAAACCACTGTTCTTCTATCTAGAAAATGAAACTAAAAATAATCCCCCTGTCAGAGTGTCTGTGTTCTGTGGTTCAATTTAAGGCAACTTATTGAGTATTCATTACATGCTGGATACAAGCCCTTCTCTGACAGAGAGCACTACCTGAGGAGCTGGGACACACACCTACGTGGAAGGCTGTGATACTTTTTAAGAAGCAGCTCTCAAAGCTACCCAATTAGCACAGTGCTCACTGTAGGCAAAAAGCTGAGAGCAACAATGTGGGGGCAGACTTAGCAGGAAAGGCCTCCCAGGCATTGCATAAATGCAAGAGGACAGAGAAAGAATTCACACCAGGGAAGGAAATTATTTATGGTATTGCAAGGGTGAAAAGATTTTTTTCAAATCTGGTATCTCTTACTCTGCCCTAGTGTTTGGACATATGGAGTTACCATTCCCATTAAATTATTAAAATGTGCCAGTAGACTTGGAATCCCTCAAGAACATGTTGTGAGAAGAGCTAACACACCTCCAATTATGCCTTTGGCACAAGTGTCATGTCAGATTGATGTGTGGAAAAGGATTGAGATTTGGAAAACCACATAATGATTTCTTGTATTGTTTTATCCTTCATTTTGTGCAAATCACACTTACCACACCATTAGTAGCTTCCTCACAACTCAACAATATAAGGATATGTTAAGAGGGACTTGCTAGCTAACTTGATCCCTAATGGAAACCCTTCACTAGGGAGGGCTGGATTTGATTCTGGGGTCAAGGCAAACACCCTTCAATGAGCCCATGCCACGCCTTGTAACTATATTTTAAACATTTTCATTGTTCCTTCTGCAGAGATTATATCTCTTCCTCCCTTCTGCAAATTGTCTTAGCCCAAAAGGATATTTTGTGCTTATTTAGTGTTATCTCACAGTCTGGGGCAATTATCAATAAAACAAGAAGTCAAAATCTAATAAGAAAAGGCAGGATATGAGAGGGTATGCATCTCTGCTGCATGAAGAGAAGACAGCAGCACCTCTCGTTTTCTTTTAGAGACCATTCGGCCCCATGAGTTTATTAAAACAGAAGAAATAAGTTGAGAATGGAAAGGGGTGTGTGGGTGACATGGTTACTTAGCAACAGGGAAGCTTCTGGCTGATGTTCTGAATTGAACAAAGAAAAACAGGACAGCAGGGAATAAAGGAATGGGGGGAAAAATGAAAGGGAGTAAAACAGATGTGGTTGGGAGAGAGGGCTAAGAAGGGGTGAAAAATAAAAGTCAGGGAAAAAGCATGAACAGAAATGTGGTAAATACTTAGAAACAGTAAGACTGCGAATTTTAAAAAATGGGGAAAAAAAACCACTGAAAGAAAGGTGAAAATAGCCAGAAGGGTAAGACAACATCTGCAGTGGAAGCTGCTAGGCAAATGGAGGAATAAAATGCCCCAGTGCCATGAACTCTCGCTTAAAACTAGGCTCTTCTGGCCGGGCATGGTGGCTCAAGCCTATAATCTCAGCACTTTGGGAGGCCGAGGCGGGAGGATCACTTGAGGTCAGGAGTTTGAGACCAGCCTGGCCAAGGCGGTGAAACCCTGTCTCTACTAAAAATACAAAAATTAGTTGGGCATGGTGGCAGGCACCTGTAGTCTCAGCTACTTGGGAGGCTGAGGCAGGAGAATCACTTGAACCCAGGAGGTGGAGGTTGCAGTGAGCAGAGATCAAGCCACTGCACTCCAACCTGGGCGACAGTGCAAGACTTTGTCTCAAAACAAAAAACCAAAACAAAATAAACAAAAAAACCCCACTAGGCTCTTTTGTGGTGTGTGAGGTCACACCAGGGTGCTCCTGAGGCAAGGGGCCCAGAACAAACCCCAAGCCACCAGTCTGTTGAGTCCACTCAGAAAATGAACCAGTAGGCAGGGTAGCTCCAGGGATATTTTTATGATATTTTATTATAGGCATGAACCCTTAGAATGACCCTAAAATAACATGCCCCAAAAAGGAAATTCCAAAAGAATTGGATGTTAGTCAAGAAAACTTCTAATTTCATCTTTGATTCCTCCAAAGAGCTTAGTATAATGTCATAGCCCAGAGTAGGTCAATAATTAAAGATAGGTATGCCTTTCCCAGTGACTTTGCCATGCCGGTTACACGATATCTTGTAGGCATGTGTGTGTTTATTTATATTACGTGACAGGTATAGTTTGCTTCTATATTTGTCTCTTAAAAGGGCCACCATGTTTCCTAGTCCATCCTCTATATTTTTTTATCATTCACATATGCATATAAATAATTTTTGAGCATTTGCTCAACAGAGATACATTTTTATTCATGAATTATATACATGTATTATCTAATAATACATGGGTCATTAGAATATGATGTACCTATTAAGAATGATGAGATACAGATAACATTAAATACATTTTAAAAATTTTAATTGGTTAAAGATTTTATTTTATTAATGGAGCTTTCACCTCCTCATCTTCACTTTCATTTCCCCACACAACCCTCACCCAAAAGTACCTACCAGATATTATAATACAAGAGCATGTGGTAGGCGCTCATAAAGCATTTGCAGTAAACAGGAGTGGAATAGCATTTTCCCAGTCCCTGCTCTGAGTCATCGCATTATATTTTACAGGGATGCAAGGAGTTACATTCTTATATTTCACTCCCATAGAGATTATATGCTATTTCTGTTTTTCTGCATATAAAATAGGACTGAGTTTTAAAGGTATTCCTCTTTGAAAAAGTTATCTGGTGGGGCCTGGTGGCTTATGCCTGTAGTTCCAGCACTTTGGGAGGCTTGAGGCTAGGAGTTCAAAAAACTTTTATCTGTAATGTTTGATTTTTAATTAAGTGTGGTTGAATAACAACATGCTTTTTAGTTGGCTTCTTCCCCACATTCCAGTAAAATGATAGCACACGAATCCTTATGAAAGGGTTGGGATATCAGTTTTTTATTACTGCGTAAAGACTACCGCAAAACTTAGTGGCTTAAAATAACAATGTATTTGTTCAAAAAAGACAAAAAGAAAAGAAAAATACATAAGCAAATAAAATAAAGAACTACAGAAATAACAAATTAACCCTCTCCCCTCATCCCTCGCAAAAAACTGATTTATTTGTTTTGCTAGGTTTTCTTGAGGTCTTGTTCAGAAGTCACAAATCGTCACTTCTGCAGCATTCTATTGGAAAAACAAGTTATAAGGACAGCTCAAATTGAAGGGGTGGTAAAATAAACTCCAGCTCTTTTTTTTTTTTTTTTTTTTTGAGATGGAGTCTTGCTCTGTCGCCCAGCCTGGAGTGGAGTGGCGCGATCTACGCTCACTGCAAGCTCTGCCTCCTGCGTTCATGCCATTCTCCTGCTTCAGCCTCCCGAGTAGCTGGGACTACAGGTGCCCGCCACCATACCCGGGTAATTTTTTTGTATTTTTAGTAGAGACGGTGTTTCACCGTGTTTGCCAGGATGGTCTCAATCTCCTGACTTCGTGATCCGTCTGCCTTGGCCTCCCAAAGTGCTGGGATTACAGGCGTGAGCCACCGCACCCGGCCAACTCTAGCTCTTGATGAAAAAAGTTGTAAACAATTTTGTGAGTCTTTTTAATTCACCACATTTGAAAAATGTTAACTTGTTTTAGAAAGTGTAGGTTTTATCAAAAGGTCTACATAAAGAAATGCACACACTACTTTTTTCTCCCACTTGTTTCAACTACTTTGTAACTGAAATTGCAATTAATTCTTTTTCTTTTTGAGATGGGGTCTCCCTCTGTTACCCAAGCTGGAGTGCAGTGGTGCAATTACGGCTCACTGCATCTTTGATTTCCCAGGCTCAAGTGATCTTCCCACCTCAATTTTCTGAGGAGCTGGGACCACAGGCATGTATCACCACACCTGGCTAATTTAAAAAATATTTTGTATAGATGGAGTCTCCCTATGTTGCCAAGGCTAGTCTTGAACTCCTGAGCTCAAGCAATCCTCCTACCTCAGCCTCCCAAAGTGCTGGGATTACAGGCGTGAGCCACTGTGTCCAGCCAAAATTTTTAAAATTTAGGTAAATAAGAGGTAGTCATTTTGTAGGTATATATCCAATTAGTCATAGTGAATGATTTAAAAAAAAAAAAAGAATAGAATTTCCACCAGCAAGTAAAAGCCCTATTATGCCAAAGCAGAGCTATCCATGGAGAGTAAATATAAAGCAAAATATTAATGCATTTGTTTCCAAGATTGAGCATTAGCCCTAAAATGCTATATTACTGTTATTCTTCTCTGCCTACTGGGTGAGAGAGAACATTTTTAGCTTCAATAGATGTTCCATCATATGGACCTTTTCTCTTCCTCTTTCCTAATAGAAACCCCAATTGAGAAACCTTTTTTTATACCAGGGGCTCAAGAATTACATACGAATCTTAAAAGGTACTTTGGTGGTTTTCATGTGCTGGGGTAAAAAGAGAATACTCTGTGGTTGAAAAGGGCTCCTGATTTCAACAGTGGCACTAAGATGGAAAAGGGCAAGTAATGGCACCTAACTGGCAAATTTACGGTGGGCACGCTCATTATAATAATAGCAGTAGAGCCCGGGTACGGTGGCTCACGCCTGTAATCCCAGCACTTTGGGAGGCTGAGGCAGGCAGATCACTTGAGGTCAAGAGTCCAAGACCAGCGTGGCCAACATGGTGAAACCCCGTCTCTACTAAAAATGCAAAAATTAGCCGGGCATGGTGGTGCGTGCCTGTAGTCCCAGCTACTCAGGAGGCTGAGGCAGAAGAATCGCTTGAACCCACGAGGCGAGGTTGCAGTGAGCCAAGATCACGCTATTGCACTCCTCCAGCCTGCATGACATCTCAAAAATAATAATAATAATATTAGCAGTAGAGCCGGCATGGCATTCAAAATAATACATCCTTCAAACATCTCCAGAAATCTTTTACATATAATGGATTTACAAGGAAAAACAGATGAGCAGCCCACCAGGGGTCTAATTCAGTTGAGTATTGGAAAATCCTCCAGGATTAGTGGCTATAGCTTTGGTGTTGTGTTCTTGAACTCAGTCGTTCTGGTGGTGTCTTTTTATTTTTTTTCTTTTTTGAGGCAAGGTCTTGCTCTGTCGTCCAGTCTGACATGCAGTGGTGTGATCACGGCTCACTACAGCTTTGACCTCCTGGGCTCAAGTGATCCTCCCACCTCAGACTCCTGAGTAGCTGGAACTTCAGGCACATGCCACCATGCTCGGCTAATTACTTAATTTTTTTGTAGAGATGGGGGTCTTGCTATGTTGCCCAGGCTGATCTCAAACTCCTGGGCTAAAGTGACCCTCCCACCTCAGCCTCCCAAAGTGTTGGGATTATAGGCATGAGCCACTGCACCTGGCCCGTGGTGCCCTTCTGATACTTGCCTCTCTAGTCCTTCCAGTGATTTTGTAAGCACTTCATTCTCTGTCTTAAGACTCTTTGTATTTAAAATACTTAGAGTGGTCCACTGCACTGAACACAAATGCATTCTAATAAGCCCCTGAACCCTCGCTAGGATTATTTTCAGTTTCTGGACATATTATTAGTAAAAATGACCTCAGCAAATGACAGAATTCTGACACTGACCCTCTGACCTATAGAATGGAGTCTAACACAGTTATCATGGTTCAGAATGACTTTGTGAAAGCTCAGAGGGTTACCTTCATTGTCAAAATAGTAAATCAAAAAATATTCTGTTATATTTCCTTGAAAAAATTGCTGTAATTTTTTTTTTTTTTTTTTTTTTTTTTTTTTTTTTTTTTTGCACTACATTCCTGGGGAAATCATAGAGCTGGAGGTCACTGTGCTTCCTATCACATCCCCACTTAACTCTTCAACTGCTGGCCAGTGAGAAAGACAGATGAGTCTTAGATAATTCCAGGGGATAACTGTAGGCTAAGTCAAGTGATAACTTGTCTTTCAAGTATATATGATCTTTCAAATGTAGTCTCCTTATCACAACAAATCAAGACACACTGTGGGATATCGATTGCAGCTTTCATCTGGACAATCCTTTTTTTTTTTCTGCTTCAACAAACAGAGAAAGAACATCAGAAGTAGTATGACTTTACCTAAAACAGCAGAACTATGTTTTCAACTCAGAGTTATGTTACTTCTCTATTCTCTGTGCCGTAAGTTGCTCTAAAGGAACTTTGTCATATCATCCAGGGCTGTGTTGAAGATAATATTATGATGACTCTGGAGAACAGAAAGTGACTAGTATTTTAGATTAAGACCACGCATGCCAGAAAGTAGAAATAAATCTCATGATAATTCAGTGATGTTTCTTGGGATCCAGTGTTGCATGACATGAATTTATCCTTTCAGTGTCAAGAACAATTTATTTCTCACCTCTAGAAAAAACTACTATGATGGATGGTGTTCTCTGGATTTTATAAGCAACATATATCACATTTTGTATGACCTTTAGCTCCTTTTTTTGAGTGATCTGAAAGGCTGACAGCTTTGAGTAGGGCCCAGAGGAAGGTTCCAGCTGGTCCAGGCTGCAGCTTTTTTTATATGGCCCTTAGGACCCGGTGGGACCAGTGGTACTCAAAAATCAAATGAGTCTGCAGAAAGACTGAATATGAAGTTTGCAGCAGGAACGTCAGGGTTTTAGAGCAAAGCTGTAACTTCTTCAGTGAGTAGCCATTCATTCTTCTTTGAAGGAATAGCACTTGGCTTAATACTGGGCCCTGATAGAAACCAGGTGACTATGAAACACAAGCTGCCTATCATGAAGTGAATGTTATCTGATCTACCCAGCTGTAAAGTCAGACATATTCAAGTGGAAATAGTATATATGTGAGTGCATCTGAGCATGTCCTGAGCGCTCAAGTTTCACATACTGATGGCTTTTCTTCCTGGCATTCATCCTCATGCCACACCGCCACCTCTCCACCAGCCATCACGACTTCATGAATAGTTCTCTATTACCAGTTAACTGAAGAAAACTAGCATAGTTTACATATAGCTCTGAGAGTAAGCTGGCATCACTAAAAGTGAATGTACAAAATAGATTACTGAAGTGCTACTCAGTTCTACTCAGTCCCACCAAAGTGAAGGTGGAGAAGGAAAATTATCCTAGTATGCAGAGCTTGAGTGGTATATCGTCCTTGATTTTTCTAGCAAAGAGAGAAATGCTGATGGACAGTAACAAATAGTTTGGTCAGATTTTCATGGAAGCGGAAAGAAAAAGACCAGAGGACTGGTGACAAGTATCTGGATGGGTCTCAAAATGGGACTATCATATGAAGACATTTGGGATTCATATAAATGTGACAACATTGGTTGTCAATCCAATAGCTATACCCCTTCTTTGTGAACAAAACTTCAGATTTGTACAGGTGTCCAAGTTCCTCCATGTAACTTTATGCTCCAGAGAAGGCTGACCACACCTCTACCCTTGCAGATGAATCAGCGAGTCTAAGTGATCATGGTGATTCTATTCCCCTTGTAAGCCTCAAAAAGGGCCATACAACCCCATTTTAGCCAATGAGAAATTGAAGGGAGTCTGCTGTGGGGTTAGTTCAATGGGGGTTTATCTACTAAAATACAAACAATAGATAGTCCCCTTTTCTGCCTTTAGATGTTAGTGTGAAGATGTGTCTCCTGAAGCACCTTAGTCTACTTATGACTATGAAAGACGCTAAGGTTATATGCTCAAGATGGCAAAGCGAAAAGATGGGAAGGACCTGGATCCTTAATGAAATTGTTGAGCCATCTAATCAACTACCTCTTGAGCCACCGTATCTTAGAGAACTTTTTAACATGTGAAGTAATAAATTCTTAATTGTTTATATCAACTGTCCAAGGTTTTTATTTTTTTGAAGTCAAAAATATCTTAACTGCTAACAACAACAACAACAACAACAAACCCTGTGGAGGCTTAGTAAGCCGGTGGACAAAATAATCCACCCTGCAAATGTTAGTCAGTCTCCTTCCCCATTGATCCTGGGGCTCACTCAATGGGCTCACGAAAACAGTGTCTACAGCAACTTGGATGCAGAGTATGCACAAGCTCAACAATATGGACTTTCCATCACCAATGCTGGCTGTCACTGCTGAGTGCCCAACTAGATAGCAGCAGAAGTAGATCTTGAACCTCTGACATGATGTCATATCCCAGGAGGCCATTCAGCCACAGGGAGGCAGGTTAATTTATTGGCTGTGTATCATCAGAGAAGAGAGAGAAATTCGTCCTTACTGTAGTGGTTACTTATTCTGGATTTGGATTTTATTTTCCTATCTAACATTTCTTTTTCTTTTTTTTCTTTTTGTTTTTTTTTTGAGACAGAGTCTCGCTCTGTCACCCAGACTGGAGTGCAGTGGCGTGATCTCAGCTCACTGTAACCTCCCGGGTTTAAGCAATTCTTCTGCCTCAGCCTCCTGAGTAGCTGGAATTACAGGCATGTGCCACCACATCAGGCTAATTTTTGTATTTTTAGTAGAGATGGAGTTTCACCATGTTGGCTAGGCTGGTCTCGAACTCCTGACCTGAGATGATCCACCCACCTCAGCCTCCCAAAGTGCTGGGATTACAGGCATGAACCACTCTGCGCCCAGTCTCCTAACATGCCTGTCTAACACTTGCTAGTACAACCATGCTGTATATACTAAATACCTCGTACAAAGGGGGATCATACCTGGTTTGCCCAAGTCAGTTCCAGTTTACTGCTGTTGTCCTGGTGTAATTAGTAGCCCTCATCACCCTCAAAAGCACTCCAGTTCAGATGACAAATTATAAAGGCATCTTACTTACACACCATCAGGGTATCTTGTACACATTACTTTTGATCTGGACACCCATTTTTAATTAAACAACCAGTAGAGCTTATGCTTATGACTTACCATATGTTTATTAACTAGAAATAGACAAACAGCTATAAGACAAAATGCAAAATTGTGACACTGTCCTTTAGAATGTGACATATTCTCTGAACCAGTAGTTCTCAAAAGGTGATTCCAAGACCAGCAACATCAGCATCACTTGGGTGCTTGTGAGAAATGCAAATAATCTAGCTTCATCCTAGAACTACTGAATCAGGAAGTCTTGGAGTGGGCATAGCAACTGATGTTTAAACAGACCCTCTAAAAAGTATTGGTGCACATTAAAGTTTGAGAGCCACTGCTCTGAAATATCAACCAAAAACTGTTGCTCTTTTTCCCTCATAGCCACAATACATCCTAAAAACCAAGCTGTGGAAGTAGGAGTTGGTCACTCATTATTACTTATAATGATCCATTTGCAAATTATTTGCTTCTCATTTCTGTAATTCTGAACCTTGCTGGTTTAGAGGTTTTAGTACCTCAAAAAGAAGATGCATCCACCAGGGGAGAAACAGTATTCCACTGAATAAGAAACTGAGATTGTCATTTGACCATGCTTATATCTTCTAAAAACTTGGTAAGCAGGAAAAAATGGTTTACACTATTGGATTAAATGATTGATCATGTCTATAGAGAGTAAATGGGGTTGCTTCTAATGTTTAGAAGGAAAGAGTATGGGTGGAACAAAGAAGGTCTCTGGGGTACCTTCCACACTGCCATGTCTACAATAAGAATTTAATGAAATATTTCAACAACCTTACATAAACAGGACTACCTTTTGGCTCTGATCCCTTAGTAATAAAAGTCTAGGTCACTCCACCAGGGAAAGAATACTGACAATCCAAGATGTAGACTGGAGGGAAAGGGAACATGGGATGGCTGGTGAAATAAGGAATTTGTTGCTATATGGTAACTGCCAGTTTGTAATCAATTGCAGAAACGCATATTGTGGTATCTGCCCCCACTTTTTTTTCCATATTATGTACTGTATTTCACTGACTCTCCAATGCATATTTGTGTACCTTTATTTCTTTTTATTTTTATTTTTTTATTTTTTGTTGAGACGGAGTCTCGCTCTGTCGCCCAGGCTAGAGTGCAGTGGCCGGATCTCAGCTCACTGCAAGCTCCGCCTCCCGGGTTTACGCCATTCTCCTGCCTCAGCCTCCCGAGTAGCTGGGATTACAGGCGCCCGCCACCTCACCCGGCTAGTTTTTTGTACTTTTTAGTAGAGACGGAGTTTCACCGGGTTAGCCAGGATGGTCTCGATCTCCTGACCTCGTGATCCGCCCGTCTCGGCCTCCCAAAGTGCTGGGATTACAGGCTTGAGCCACCGCGCCCGGCCCACCTTTATTTCTATGAGAGAAAAACACTTCCCACTGAACTATGATTGATGCTGCTTTTGCTTTCACTTAGAATTTTTATTTTATACCTTGAGAGAGAGATTTTGGGGTTTTAGACACAAATTTCCATCACATGACACTCTTCTGCATGCACTAAAATTTTTCTAAAAAATCAGTTCAGGTACTACTAAGGCAATGAGAATTACATCACAATTGCCACCCAGTTGATAGCAATTATAAGATGCTATTGATTGATTTCAGACATAGTAGATGATTGGAAAAATGTATTTTAAATTGGTAAAATATGACACATATTTATATTTTAACTAATTTTCCTTTTATATTTTCTTTCTGTCCATTATTTTATATTAAGTGGTGGTAATAAATTTGAACAATGTAATCTATAGTTTATATCAAGATGGGATTATGATTGAACTGGGAAATGAATGAACATCATTACCCAAAAGTTCTGGACTTGAAGCTGGATGCCGTAACTGATTACATACTGGTTTCTCTTGGGAGAGCAGTTGAGTGTGTTCTTTGCTGTTTTGGATATATCTGCATCGTATTAGGTAGACACATAAGTAAAGATAAATAAAGAAGAGAATAAATGTAGTTAGGCAGTCAAAGGTGTGGACTGTAGTGGTCACTGTTTTTATGGGTTTTTTTTCCCCCTTCTTTCTGTTTGGGAAATTCCTCACCTCCTTTTGAGTCTTGCTGGAAGTCATACCTCACCATTTACCCCAGAAGCCCAAAATGCTAGATACTTACTTTCCAGTCCTCCATGCAACATGGGTATATACTCTAGATTCAAACCCATGGACTTTGAAATTGGGGGCTAATTTTGCAAATAAGAAGAGAGAAGGGAACATTTCTGCTTGTGACTGTAGCAGCCATGTCTAGTTTCTAAAGATAGCATGGCCAGCCACATCTATAGCAGTATCCAATGCATAATGCCAACAGTGTCAACTGGGCCAGCTGTGACATCTGATGCTAAGTGGCAGCAGCAGCAGTGTCCACATAGGACCAGCTTTGTGATATGATTTTGGCTGTATCTCTGGGTGCACAACCTCTGAGCCCATTTGCTGTCCTGGACAGTGCAGGCCAACCAATAGCCTTTCAATAAATCCTTTTTTGCCCAAATCAGGCAGAGTCCATTTGTATTGTTTGCAGTGAGGCTCCCTGGATGACATAGATCTTCTGTATCATAAGATATTGTTCCAAAAAATTATTTTTGCAGCACTAACACTGGTTTCAGAATGAAATGTTTCTTTGCGAGTTTTACTTTTTGATAATATTAAAAGTTAAGAAAGACAAATGTTCATCCACCTACCAGTAATATTGTAAAGGTCAATCTCCCACTGGTATAAAAAATTAAGGAGGAAAATAGCTCTCTTTAAACGCATGGAACTTTTTAAGAAATGTATTAATAATTGACTCAATGAAAACAAAATATGAGGTTTGGAAATGGAAAATAAAGGCCATTCCTTCCATAAAGCTGTGGTGCTAGCCCTTCACTGTACTTGCTGCTGTACCAGAGGAGCAAATGGGCAGCACTCTTAGTCTCACAGGGATTTTAAAAATTTATCATTGGACTATTATTGCTTATAAACTGAATGTAGTAATTTCAGCTGTTTTTCCAACAAGTTGGGTTAGAGGTCTCTGCTTTCCTTCTGCCTCATCTCAGCAGCTGGATCACATGAGTCCCACCTTCAGAATCTGTCTATGCCTCTTAGGCCCAATCCTAATCTGAAGAATTTAAATCGCCCCAACCTTACATTTCGGCCTACTATGTGCTGGGCATGCTTCTAAGTAACAAGGGTGACGCATCATCCAAAAGACACAAAGTTCAAGCTTTAGTGGAACTTCCTAATGATTTCCTGCCTGCCAGCAAAAATCCCTGAAGCCCCCTTCTATCAATGTATCTATACTTCCATCAGTGTATCTATGTCTTGTTTCTTCTGCCCTTAACTAGCTCACTGCGGTCTCTTCCCAAATCTGAAAGTGTGGTGGGAAGTCTTCATAGATTTTTAGATTAAAAGACATTGAGCATTGTTGCTTTTCTAATTTGGGATGTTAATCTTTTTCTTTACTTTAGATGTCCAATTTTATGCTTTCATACAATTGGCATGATACATTTATGCTTTCCTTAATTAAATAAAACCCAGATGTTTCAAAGTAGTCAATGAGAGAGCATCTCTTCTTGATAGGGGAGGTTGACCTTACAGTCCCAACTCCTAGCTCTAAACACTCTCCTCAGGGATTATTTTTACTATATCACCTGCAGGCCTCGAAAGGCAAAAACTAATGCCCTGCTTTCAGTGCTTTGTCCCATATATGGACATACAGTTCTTCCTTGCATACCATTTAGTTCAACTGAGGCTGACGTGATGCCCAATTAAGCTTTACTGGAGGTTAGAATGTAACAAAATGGCAGCGAGTACTAAGAGTAGGACCATGAAACTAAATACTCTAACATATATTGCATAGCTTATTCATCTTCAGTTTTTAACCCATTGCAGGGCTCTTTCCTTTCTTTCTTGAGGTCTGTTTCTGCAAGTACGTATTCTCAAATATTTGGCCTTGTCATCATTAAGACCCAGAAAGGGATGGCAGCTTTCACATACTCAGCCTTGTCCCCTCACCCTGAGTTGCTACCTGAGGGCCTCCCTCCTCTCCAGATAATTGATCCTAGTAATAACAAGCTTCACGGAGGAAGAAAAGACATCTCTAGTGACATAGCCTAACCCAAGCAATCCTACTCCGAGTAGACATAGCAAGTATTAGGCCTCTTCCAAGAGCAGGTAACAAAAATGTATCTCAAAGTTGCTTAAGAAAAATAAGTCATGTAATTTTGCAAAGAAAAATTCTTTGTTTAAGAAAATGGAAAAGACAGATCTTGTTTGCTTCAGGTATGGCTGAGCACAGAGGTTTAAATGATGCCTGTCTTTTGCCTTTTTTTTTTTTTTTTTTTTTGGAGATGGAGTTTTGCTCCTGTTGCCCAGGCTGGAGTGCAATGGTGTAATCTCAGCTCACTGCAACCTCCGCTTCCTGGGTTAAAGCGATTCTCCTGCCTCAGCCTCCCGAGTAGCTGGGGTTATAGGCATGCGCCACCACACTGGCTGATTTTGTATTTTTAGTAGAGATGGGGTTTCTCCATGTTGGTGAGGCTGGTCTTGAACTCCCAACCTCAGGTGATCCACCCGCCTCAGCCTCCCACAGTGCTGAGATTACAGGCGTGAGCCACCGTGCCTGGCTAGAGTCGGGGTTTCACCATGTTGGCCAGGCTGGTGTTGAACTCCTGATCTCAGGTGATCCACCTGCCTTGGCATCCCAAAGTGTTGGAATTATAAGCATGAGCCACTGCGCCTGGCCTCCTTTGTCATTTGACAGAGACTTTTACTCTTTGTCTTTTTCCCTTTTTCAGTCTCTTTCTTTTAAACTGTCTCTCCCTCTTTCTTTTTGTCTTTCTCCTTTCTTTCTTTCCTTCTTTCTTTCTTTCTTTTTTTTTTCCTGAGACAGGGTCTCACTCTGTTACCCAGATGGGAATGCAGTGGTGTGGTAACAATCACTCTAGCCTCTATCTCCCAGGCTCAAGTGATCCTCCCACCTCAGCCTCCTAGTAGCTGGGACCACAGAGAAGCACTACTATGTCTAGCTAATTTTTTATTATTTGTGGATATGAGGTCTCAATAGGTTGCCCAGGCTGGTCTCCAACTCCTGGGCTCAAGTGATCCTCTTGCCTCTGCCTCCCTAATCCCTGGGATTAGAGACATGAGCCACTATGCCCAGCCCTTTCTTTTCTTTCTATTGAGTCAACTTTAAAGAAAAAGTCCCCATATTTTGGCAAAAATGGCCACCAGCAGCTTTGGATTTATGTTTAACTACAGCAATCCCAATGAAAAGAAAAAGATGTAACCTCTCTCCTAATGGTTTCAGCAAAATTACATGGCTGGTTGGGCCAGTATGGCTCCCTGAACCAATCCTGGAACTGATGGTGGAGTGCAGTGATTGAGCAACCAATCCTGGAACTGACGGTGGAGTGTGGTAATTGAGCAGTCTGGATGATGGACTCACTCCTGTGGAAGGGACCATAATGCCACGGGATTGAGAGTCCGGCCAGGGAGCAGAGAGGTAGTTCCTTAAAGGAAAAGCTTCAGGTCATTCAAAAAGTTAGAGATCCATGTATAATATGGTATTCCCAATATTCATTCTGAAGATTTGGGTATAAAAGGGCAGGAGAGTATTAGAGTTATAGTTAGACATGACAAATTTGATATGGTCTGCAAGTCAGACATGGAAGAATGAGGAATCATAAATTACAAGATTGTTTCAGTCATAAGCAAACTGAGGTATTGTATCAATCACCAAAAGTGTAGAAAATGGTCTCCAAAGTATTAGGGGAATCTGCATCCTAAACAAGATCAAATGCCAAGACTGCTTCAGGGATAAAGAGTTGCTTTTAAGTAAACTGAGCTAATCAGAAGGAAGGATCTGGGCCAGGCATGGTGGCTCATGCCTGTAATCCCAGCATTTTGACATATCAAGGCAGGAGGATTGCTTGAGGCCAGGAGTTCCAGACCAGCCTGGGCAACATAGTGGGATCCTAGCCCTATTAAAAAAATAAATAAATAAAAATAAAAGAAGGGAGGGATCAGCATGTAAAACTATACCTGGGACAAGAACTGCAAATAACTGACTTCACTGAAGTGGGGAAGATAATGTACTCTTATAAGCAAAACATATTGTGAACAGATAAGAATGTATCACTATTGCAATTCATCTCTTTTTATTAATCTTACTAAATGCTTGAATGAATGAGTTGTACTCATGAGGCTTCAAAACTAAAACAAAATGGTTGGTTCTTCTGCTGGTTGCAGGTTACAATTACCTTAGCTTAGAAATGATAAGGCTGAGTTGGTTTAGTAATGAAGAGGAGATCATATTCACAAGCACTGATCAATTATTTATTTTAGCACTGTAGTCATTAATTTATTGATTTCTCATTCCACAGCAAATCTAATGAAGCAAAAAACTCCTTAAATTTTTTTTTCTGCTACATTCTGTAGTAGAAAGAATTCCCTATCTCTTCTCATTCCTAACAGACTAGAGGTTTTGAGACCATTTTCCTCACAAAACACTTGAAACAACCTATGAACAACTGAAAGGTTGAAAGTTTGGAAACAAGCGAATGGACAATAATTTTCCTTGCCAAATAAGAACCATCAAAATTATTGCATATGAAGTTACATGCAGCATCCTAAAGTAGGAAGTTGAGAACTCAGAATTTAACTTGAAATATTTCAAGCTTAAATTTGAACAATTATTTTACAAATTTTTTTAATGATGTAACTCATAGGCCTAATTTGGCTACCCCTGAAAGCAGAGGTTGAGACAAAGACTTGGCTACAGGTTGTGTGTAGTGGGGAGGTAATCCCAGAAAACAGAAGTAAGGGAACAGGGAATATGACACAGGAGGAGAAGTCGGTACAAGAAGGTGTTATTGAAGTCTCTGCTGAAGGGAAGAGCGCATCAGTTCTGCTGGGACTTCTGGGAAGTGTAAATGTCTTCCAGAGCTTTCCGTTTGAAGGAAGTGTGGATGAAGGTGGTTCCCATGTTGGTTGATGGCTGATATGTGTACTGGGGAACGTAAACATGGTCCTGCAGTGGTCCACACACATGCCCAGTGGCTCTGGGGCATAAGAGAGGCCCAAGGCTGAAAAATAGAATAATTCTTTAGCTGCCTGAGGTGTGCTTCTGTCAATGAGGAGGTGAGCCTGAGCTCCTGGGGAACTCTCACTGCAGCTGCAGCTGAAACAGGAGTGGGCCAAAGAAATGGAAATGAGGCTCCAACATACCTGCTACATCAAACAAATAGATGTGAGGTCCAAATCTGGCTCATGATTTATCAGTATTAGACTTGTGGTCAGTTGGCTTAGAAATTCACAAACTGATAAGAGTGCAAAAGGTTTACTGGAAAATAAATAGATAAATAAAAATATAAATTTACACACGGAATTCATTGCATGATCAAACTGACTTCTCAGAGATTCTAGGGATAAAGTACAGAACTGTAAAACGAGGGCCAATTTCTGCTCTTCATTTCTGCATTAATTTAACAAATTTAATGAACATTTACCATACGCTAGGTGCTGGAGTTACATCAATGAAAAAGATAAAGCACCTGCCCCATGGAGCTTGCATTCTGTTTGGGAGATAGTCAGCAAGCAATAAGTTTCGGACTTTTCAGTTAAAAATAAAACAGAGGACCAGGTGCTGTGGCTCACGCTTGTAATCCCAGAACTTTGGGAGGCTGAGGCGGGTGGATCACCTGAGGTCAGGAGTTTGAGACCAGCCTAGCCAACATGGTGAAACCCGTCTCTACTAAAAATACAAAAATTAGCCGGGTGTGGTGGCGGGCACCTGTAATCCCAGCTACTTGGGAGGCTGAGGCAGGAGAATCACTTGAACCTGGGAGGCGGAGGTTGCAGTGAGCTGAGATCATGCCATTGCACTCCAGCCTAGGTGACAAGAGTAAAACTCCGTCTCAAGAAAAACAAGGTAAGGTAGTACTGTGAGAGATATGGCTGCTGTTTTAGATAGGGCAGGCTTCAAAGGCTTCTCTACATGAATGACATTTGAGGGGAAACCTGGATGAGAAGGATTGAGTCAAATGAATATCAGGGAAAAGTATTCTAGGCAAAGGAAATAGACTATGTATGAGCCCTGAGGTCAGAATAAGCTTTTATGTTTGAGGAGCAACAAGATTAATATGAGTGAAGTTGAGGGTGAGAGAAGTGGTTATGAGATAAAGTTAGACATGCCAGCTGAGGTCAGATGAGGTAGAGTCCTGTGGCTATGGAAAGGCCTGTAGGCTTCATTCTCAGTGTGATGGGAAAACACTGGGAAATTTTAATCAGATGAGATGTGATCTGATTTTCTGTTTTTAAAAGTCCATTCTGGTTGCCATGTGGAGAGTGTGTATGTGAAGTTTTGGATCCTAGAATTGTAGAACACAACAGGCCTAAATATTTGTGTTTTCCATGAACAGGTGGATCTCTTAGTTATGTTTTGCTTGAAATGCATATAGGCATCCACACAAAGACCTCAACACACAAGTGTTCTTGGCAGAATTACTTATAATAGCCAAAAGGTGGAAATAACTCAAATGACCATCAGCTGGTGAGTGGAAAAATAAAATGTGTTTATCTTCAAGCAGAATAGAAAGCCATTTAATAATAAAAATAAACACTGACACATGCTACAACATGGATAGCATCAAAAACATGCTAAGAGAAAGAATACAGACACAGAAGACCACACATTGCATGATTCTATTTATACAAAATAGCTAGAAAAAGAAAATCTATATATGGAGAAAGCAGATTAGTGATTGCCTGGGACTGGAAGTGAGAACAAAGAGTAAGTGTAATGAAGCAGGAGAGATTTTACTAGAGTGAGAGAAATGTTCTGAAACTAGTTTGTGGTGGCGGTTGCACAACAGTACATCTAAAAATTATTGAACTGTACACTTAAAACAGGTGATTTTAAAGGTATTTAAATGATACATAAATAAAGTTGTCTCAAAAAAAAATATGTATTGCCACATTTAGAACATATATCTTCCGAGCACATGGACCCTCCATCTCCACAGACCTTGGTTTTACCTGAAGTTACTCCTCCAGTCCATATTTCCCTTGGTCAAGAGAGCACCAGGCTGCAGAGGCCTTTCATGGGCAACCAGTGGCCCACTTTGGGAATGAATCGAGTTCCTGTCTTTCTTTCTCAACCTTGTTTCCTCTGGGGAATCATACACATTCCAAGCATTCCCCATTTCCCCTATTTTCAGAACTCTCAGGTTGCTTGGGTCTTCCTTAAGCAATGTTTTTATCATCTTTAACCTATGCACTTTTTTGTCTCACTTTCCAACTACTGCCAGCTGTTTCGAGAACATTTTTTACTACCTTTTTCCTCCTTTTTCTCCTTTCTTCCTCTCTTTTCTACCTCTATTTTTTCCACTGTCATCCCTCATTCTTTCTTTATGTTTGTTCCATTTGTGACCCCTAAAAATAACTCTAATGATGGGAGAACAGGATTGGGGACATATTAGTATCAAGTGAAAGGAAAGTCTAAGGTGTGCTTTACCCTATCAACTTCTAAAGTGTCAAAAAGTTCTTCTCAAGAACATCCTCAAAATTTCCTTCTACTCACTATTGTTTATTTCATGAAAAATAAAAATCTTGTTGTATTTTTAAAGTTTGTTTACTTGTGCTAAATCATCACACTTTAAAATTATTTTTCATTGTGAACTAGAATATTTGATTACAAAAAGTATTTTGCTTTTATCAACGTAAATACTTTTGTTGGCTGACCCAGTAAAAGGAACACTATATATCACATAATTTCTGTAAAGAAAAAAATGTCTGAAATCCAAGAAACGATTAGAGTTTATTTTTGGTTTGTTAACTGGAGGCTGTCATTACTTAACTTTAAAACAAGGTACTTAAAATAGTATCTTTACATGTTATTAAGTGCTATATTATACTTGTTCCATTGGTCAACCTCGTATGTTGTTTTATTGCAATTTTTATATTCTTATATTCTCAAAAACAAAAGGACAATTACAGATACAACTAAGGAAAACTAAATTTCCCTTTTAGTAGAACAGAAGACAGGTTCTTCATTTTCTTCATCTGCCTTTCACATGAAGTATACAATGCTGGGAATAATTAGTATATTAATAGTCTCTACTGTCAGAGTTCATTTCTTGGTTACAAAAATGTAAGAGAATGAGATTCTAACTTCCTTTAAAATTCAGCTTGAAGGGGCCAGGCGCGGTGCTTCACACCTGTAATCCCAGCACTTTGGGAAGCCAAGGTGGGAGGATCACTTGAGCCCAGCAGTTCAGGACCAGTCTGGGCAACATAGTGAGATCTTGTCTCTAAACCAATAATAATAATAAAAGAAATAAAATTTAGCTTAAAGAAAACAACCAGGACTGCAGATCAAAATGCCTTGTTATGTGAGATTACAAGATTACGGGTGACTACTATGTCTTGTCTTAAGAGAGAAGGATGTACACCCACATGCCACGACAGACTGCATTCACCGGTGTAAAGAAAGTGTTCGGCCCCATCAGGAGTGGTGTAAAAAGAAACAACATTGGGCTTTCATTTCCTGCAGCTCACTCACAATTTATGAGATATTTATGAGATTTCTTTGCGGTGTCAAAATATCTGTAAACTTTTTTCTTTCTTTCTTTTTTTTTTTTTTTTTTGAGACGGAGTCTCGCTCTGTCGCCCAGGCTGGAGTGCAGTGGCCGGATCTCAGCTCACTGCAAGCTCCGCCTCCCGGGTTTACGCCATTCTCCTGCCTCAGCCTCCCGAATAGCTGGGACTACAGGCGCCCGCCGCCTCGCCAGGCTAGTTTTTTGTATTTTTTTAGTAGAGACGGGGTTTCACCGTGTTAGCCAGGATGGTCTCGATTTCCTGACCTCGTGATCCGCCTGCCTCGGCCTCCCAGAGTGCTGGGATTACAGGCTTGAGCCACCGCGCCCGGCCAAACTTTTTTCTTTCTTTTTTTGTTTTTGGAGACAGGATCTGGCTCTGTTGCCTAGGCCTGAGTGAAGTGATGCGATCATAGCTCATTGTAACCTTGAATTCCTAGTTACAGGAGGATTGTTCAAGCCATCCTCCCAGCTCAGCCTCCCTAGTAATTAACAGGCATGTGTCACCATGCCCAGCCAGTGTTTTAAATTTTTTGTAGAGCTCGGGTCGTGCTGTGTTGCTCAGGCTAGTCTTTAAGCTTTATCCATTTTTGTTAGGCCACAATAATGAAAACTAAGATCATCAACAGAAACGATGCCATGTAAATGTAGGGGAGAATTTTCCAATGTAACCTAGGGGAGAGTTATCTTGCCAGAAAGGGTTATGTTTAATGTTTTGATTTTTAATCGCTATTTTTTAAATAGGCGGCCAGAGAAATGGGTGTGAGTTTGTTTTAGCTTTGGTCTCCACTTCCTGTGTAAGCTATTTGGGATGGATGTTTAGTATAGATATGAAATCATCGGGGAAAACCAAACAAAGAGAAAATATTATCATTGAAAATTTACACATTAATTTTCCACATAGCTTTTTGAAAGGAAAGTCGGTTTGAGAAGGCAAAAAGGGACTTTGGCAAAATGAGTGACTCTGTGTCCTGCATCTAGGCTACCTGAAAAAAAGGCCCAGTCTTTGAAACGATCTTCTCCGGAGGCAAGCATGCCATGACCCAACAAATGTCTCTGTACCCCACAGGTTGAAGTTTGCAAGAAACAGCTGAGTAAGCTCAGGGCTTTTACAGAGTTGATCATGTTTTTGAATCCTGCCCTTTAATTAACTATATACTTTACAAAACTAGGTAGCTGTAGTAGACATATTAATCACTTCTTAGTAAGAAAAAGCACTGGAATCTACAGATGGACATTGATCTGTTACCTATGTTGACAAGAACATTATGATCTTTGTCAAACCACACCGCAAATGTACCGGGATGCTGCACTGATTTTCCATGGTTACTGCTGGAGTTGGGAAAGGAGAAGGAAGATTGGTTGTAGTTTGACATGGGGAATGTTACCCTCCTTTCCCTCTAGGCCAAATGACTCCTTACAATGCAGCCAATAAAAAGCAAAAAGAATAAGTATTTATATAAAGATGCTTATGGTTCATATCTTTCCATATAAACATTCAATGTGGGGAAAGAAAACCCCACCAGCTTGGCAAAAAAGAGATTAATTTCTCCCCCAAAGATTGGTTTGGAAGTCTTCCCAAAAGAAAGCTGTCTGATGAAATCACTGCCATCTTAAGTGGTAAAAACACAATGCACTACATTAAAACGTAGTTATTGGGTTTTCATAATCATAGTATAAGAACCTTCAAAATTATCTTGTCTGGAATCTCTAGAAAAGTACACACCTTTGTGATTTAGGATCAACTGCTACTTAGAGGCTACTAGGAATAACTACTCCACAACTTCTCTTAATAATAACTCCATGATTTCAACCTCTTTCATTGTTATTCCTGATAAAAACTTGTCTTCCTTCAAATTCAGGCCATATCTCCTGGTTTGGCATTGTTCTGGTGACTTTGTCCTCACTGTGGTTATTATGACCCGGGAACTTCAAGAAAGACATAAACTTCTAGATCCAGGCTCTAAACACCTTTCCATATTGGAGCTGTGAAGTCTAAAAATAACACTTTATTACTAAGTACATGAGCAAAAATTTAGAGCAAGGTAAAAATATGTGTGTGTGTGCATGCTCAGGCATGCATGCATATTTCAGGGGTGTAAGGGCTGTTTTTCTCCAGTTTGAAGCTATAGGGCATAATATTATTTGAAGCTTCACTTACCTCTACCTGAAGCATAAACCAAGAAAACGTGAACAACTCAGCAGTGGAGGGGTTCCTTGTGCTCTTTGGGTAACAAGTCACTTGTTTCCTTATTCCACAGTGAAGCGTTCCTTCTTTAAAACATTTTGTTGCACTTTGGGAGGCTGAGACGGGTGGATCACGAGGTCAGGAGATCGAGACCATCCTGGCTAACATGGTGAAACCCCGTCTCTACTAAAAAAATACAAAAAGTCTAGCCGGGCGATGTGGCGGGCGCCTGTAGTCCCAGCTACTCGGGAGGTTGAGGCAGGAGAATGGCGTAAACCCGGGAGGCGGAGCTTGCAGTGAGCCGAGATCCGGCCACTGCGCTCCAGCCTGGGCGACAGAGCGAGACTCCGTCTCAAAACAAAACAAAACAAAAACAAAAACAAAAACAAAACATTTTGTTGCAATTAAACTGTGTACCCCTGGAGGTGAAACTTGTGTCTCACCTGCAGACAGCCTGTGTTTCTGAATTGCAGTACCTAGTCTAATCCACTCGGGTACTTAAATAAAGTACTAAAACATAACTAATGAATAAAAGAAAGCAATGAATTAGTAAGCCTATATTTATAAACTGCTGCCACTATGAAATGTAAGACCTTATTTAATAAAATCAGTTTATGATATTTAGCTTGAAAGAACAGCTGCTTCCTTTTAGAATATCCAAAACCTTAGAGACACCATACTTTTTCTTTGATTGTTTTTCTAAGAGTAATAATTTTAAAGTGAATTTTAATGTAGATGAAAATCTGTTAAAACAGTATGATGATATTTAAGTGCAATACAGGCTTTATACTTCTAATTACATGTGGAAAAATGGTCTGAACATGCAGTGGCCTGTAAGAAAGAAATATTATGATTAGAAGTAATTATAACAGTCTGGGTGTGGTGGCTCATGCCTGTAATCCCAGCACTTTGGGAGGCCGAGGTGGGTGGATCACGTGAGGTCAGGAGTTTGAGACCAGCCTGGCCAACATGGCGAAACCCTTTCTCTAATAAAAATACAAAAAAATTAGCCAAGCATGGTGGCACACCTGTAATTCCAGCTACTCAGGAGGCTGAGGCAGGAGAATCACTTGAACTCAGGAGGTGGAGGTTGCAGATCGTGCCACTGCCCTCCAGCCTGGGCAACAGAGAAAGACTCTATCTCAAAAAAATAAATAAACAAATAAATAAATAATTATAATAGAATAATAATTAAAGTAAAATAGATCTATTTATAATGAATTAAATTTTTCTAAGCCCTCACTGGGGATATTCTTAAAACTCTATCACCAAATATACCAGTGACATTGCAGGAAAATTTCAAGGGAATTCCAAAATACTATTTTTAAAAATTACAAAAATTTTATAGGAAAAAAATAGAAGAACTTCAGATATTTTGAAATCTGTTAAGTCTTCTTTGAAATTAACATGAGGTCCGCTTACTATTAATAATGAACATGTTGAAAAAATCGTCTGAATATGAGGTTATTGAGTTTTCTTTCATTCCAGATCTCTGCTAATTAGTATCAGGGATAATTACATCTGTCTCTCTAGTTCTTCTAGAGAACTACTTCTCAACTCCTCTCTCCCTTAGGAGTCTACACATGAGCCAGAGAATACCTTAGCACAGAATGCTCTAAATGTAAACACAATTTCTTGTAAAAAACAAACAAACAAAACCTGTGGTTCCGTTTATTGTCATGTGGTCTCATTTGACTTTTAAAATCCACATCTTTTAATTTTAGGAATTGTATTAAATGTTTTAAGGTCAAAAACTGTACTTTTCTATGTTGAATTACTGGTAAGAAGCTGGCAATCAAGTGAAAGTTCTTTATGGACTAGACTGAAAAGCTCTTGTGTACTGTCAACCCAGTATTCATTTCTCAAAGCAAATGTCACCAGCACAATGGTTCTGTTGTGGATTCAAAACCAAGTTCCGTTTCAGCAATAATAGCACAGCAGTAAACTCCTCCTCATTGTCAGGCCCTGCGGCCATCTGGTTTTAGTCAGGCACTTCAGAGTCATCTCAGCGTGTCTTTTCTTTTTGTTTTGTTTTGTTTTGTTTTTTGACACAGGGTCTCACTGTGTTGCCCAGGCTGGAGTGCAGAGGCATGATATTGGCTTGCTGCAGCCTCGACCTCCTGGGCTCAAGTGATCCCACAGGTGTGTGCCACCAACCCCAGTTAATTTTTGTATTTTTTTTTTGTAGAGGCAGGGTTTTGCCATGTTGCCCAGGCTGGTCTCCAACTCCTGAGCTCATGCGATCAGCCTGCCTTGGCCTTCCAAAGTGCTGGGATTATAGGTGTGAGCCACTGTACCTGGCCCAGAATGTCTTTATTAGCTGTGTTAGATCATTAGTTACAGAAACCCAGCTAGTTAGAAATAAATTGCTTTCCTGCTTACCTGCCACCTAGTTCTGAGTACACATGTCAGTCCTAAAATCCCACCTAATATCTGATGCATAAACTAAAATGATAGTCAAGGTTGTTCACTGGTGGTGAAATTTTGAGGGATTATTTTTAAACTTTTCTATATTTTTGAAATATTTTAACAGATTGTTGTTTTTTTAATAAGAAGAAAATAAACTTTCTCAAAAAAAAAAAAAAGCAATGCCAAGGAAAGACTTTTTTTTTTTTTTTTTTTTTAGAAGGGTCTCACTCTGTTGCCCAGGCTGGAGTATAGGGGTGTGACCTGGGCTCACTGCAACCTCGTCCTCCTGGGCTCAAGTGATCCTCTCACCTCAGCCTCCCAAGTAGCTGGGACTCCAGGCTCATGCCACCATGCCCAGAATACTTTTAAATTTTTTTGGAGCTGGGGTGGGGGTCTTACTGTGTTGCCCAGGCTGGTCTGAAATTCCTGGCCTCAAGTGATTCTCCTGTGTTAGCCTCCAAAAATGCTGGGATTACAGGCATGAGACACTGTACCCAGCCACCTTTTTTTTTTTTTATGCCAATGAAATTTCTAATCTGATTTCCTGGCTTCCTGGCAGGGAAGGAAGCCACTTCAAAAATAATTCTACTTTTTTATTAGAAATACAGAAACAACCCTCTTTTTCTACAAGGATGAAAGTGTCATTCATATCTCCTCCCACTCAGCTCCATTGTAGTTAAAAAAAAAAAAATGTGATTTCAAAATCTGTAAAAGAGGAAGCGGCAAACTGGGGGTTTGTAGGCCACGTCAGGCCCTAACACTTGTTCTGTTTGGTGACCACATTATTTAAAAACTGAAATTGAATGCCCCTCAAGTGGGCCCTTTGTTTCCCATAGGCCCACTGAACATTTAGACACTTAGGTAATCTTCCTGGACCCTGAAGGCATTTGATTTTGACACCCTTACACTAGCATCGCATAAGAAGTAGACTGGGACACTACATGACTAAGACATGTTAGGCAAAGTTACAACTGTGCTAATATCATCATTCTGCTCTTCAATTTGCATGTGGAAAACACTGATTTCAGGAAAGGAATTTTAGCAAATTCAGTGTCCACCGTCACATGCCTCTAGGTTATCCTAACAATGTTCTCCCATATAACTCCCTTCCCTTTTAGTTCATTCTTTACATTACTTCCTGGTTAGTAATCCTAGAGCCTGACTTTAATCACATATTTGTTGTTCATTCTTTTTTTCTTCACTGTGTGCCAGGTCTCTATAGGTGCTAAGAACACCAAATAGATGAGGCTCAAGGTCTCATACCCCCTGAAAATAATCAGACATGTAAATTTAAAATAATAGGAGTGTAGTTGGTACAAAATGGGTTCTGAGGAAACACAGAGAATGAAGATTGTGACTGTGCCTGGGAAAAAGTTTTCCAAAGGTAACAATTGAACTGACTTTTGAAAGAGAAGTAGATATTCAGCTGATGACTAAGTCAAAGGCATTCTAGCACACCCAAAGCATGGACTCAAAGAAAGGCTTGGAAAATTCAGGAAACCTCAAGTAGTTTGGTTTTACTAGAGCAACAAGGAGTAAAGAATGGGGAGAAAGGAAATATGTGTTCATTCATTTAATGTTTTCTTTTTCTTTTTCTTTCTCTCTTTTATTTTTATTTATTTATTTATTTTTTACAGTCTCAGTCTGTTGCCAGGCTGGAGTGCAGTGGCACGATCTGGGCTCACTGCAAACTCTGCCTCCCGGGTTCAAGAGATTCTCCTGCCTCAGCCTCCCGAGTAGCTGGGACTAAGGCACCGGTCACCTTGCCCAGTGAATTTTTGTATTTTTAGTAGAGGTGGGGTTTCGCCATGTTGGCCAGGATGGTCTCGATCTTTTGACCTCATGATCCACCTGCCTCGGCCTCCCAAAGTGCTTAATGTTTTATTTTATAAATTGTTTAATGCTGCAAGCATTGAGGATAAAGCAATGATTTATATAGTAGCAGCATTTGTTGCACAGAGTTCACAGTCTAGTGAAGAATACAGAAAAGTAAAGAGGGAATAAAATAGAGTTCAGTAAACGGTATGATAAAGTAAATGCAGAGTCAAGGAAGCACAGAGGAGGACGTGTAGCGGTAGACAAGTATACAAGTATACGGTGGCTCGTGGATTTTCTGATGTGCTGCTGAGATCCACCTTTGGGAATGAAGGACTTATTCTCCCAGTTTCTGACAATGATGCCAGAAGACAACCCTCAAATTGTAGCATTACCCAAGGTCTTTCTTCCTTCCAAAGACATCTTGCATCCAATGCTTGACCAGTGTGTTTTATAAAGCTTTGGCTCCCACTTGATCCAACTTGGAGCAATTCTGAGCAGCCAGTCCAGCTCCAGAGCTACCCAAGGCGGGGGCTGAGCAACTTTTATTGGGGCTGGATCACAGCTCAACTTCTCCCTTTACCTAATCCTGTTTCCTTCTCCATTCTTCTACAGATGTTGATCCATTGGGAACTCCCTAATAAATATCCTGTTTCAGAATCTTTTTCCTTGTACAAATTATGACGTGTCCTCGAATGCCATTCTGAGTAACCTGGATTTTGTGCTATATACAACTAAAGTCAGAGAAGGCTTTTAGCAGGGAACTAGCTTGGCCATAAATGTAAATTAGAAGGGTGCAAAATTGAAGACAATATTATTGAAGAGGATGTTATGGTAGTCCAACCAAAAAACATTTATAACCTAAATAAATCCATCCACAGTGGGGTAGAGAGAAAGAGATGAATGTAAGATGTATCCATGGGCAATACTGGCAGGACACACTTGGTGATTGACTATAGATGGTGGGCATGGTAAAATCATGTAAGTCTCCCCTAGTTATTTGGCTTGGGGAAAGGGATACATCTTGGTATCACTAATCAAGATAGAAGATGCAGGAGAAGAAGCAGGATCATTAATGAATATGATAAGTTCACTTTTGTACCTGTTGAGTTTGAAGTAAATTCAATACAGTAAAAATGCAGATAATACTTGGTAGATGGTGGAAAACGTATTGGGAGATCAGGATGAAGGTCAATACTAGACATATAGGATTGGGAATAATCAGAATCTGTAGTAGTTAAATACACAGATGGGAATGAGCTCAGAGTTTCACTGTTCTGCTCTAAAATTGTCAGATCTCCATACTGCTTACCAAAGCAATTCCTAACTCCTCCAACTGGCACCCAGACAAAATAATGACACTTCAGCACTACGGACAGTGTCAGGATTGCTTGTACACCCCGCCCCCTTCTCACCTCATCCTCAAAATTTTAGTTCTGGTAGATAAGGACTTCCTTATTATCTTCTACTGTCTAGCTTTCTTGCCTTACTTTCTATCTGTCTCCTGGATCATATCTTTTGCTTAAGGAATTGTGTTAAAGTCATCTAGTTTAAGCTTTTCCTTTCTTTTTTTTTTTTAAAGCAGATGAGGAACTTGAGGCCCAAAGAGGTGAAATGATTTGCCCAAAGCTACATTACTGGTAAGTAACAGAGCTGGGACCCAGATTTCCAAGATCATGCCTTAATGTTCTACTGCAATACAACATGAAGTAGACTCCATAATTTTCCAGGCAACAAGTTCAAGCTAACAGGCATTTGTCAAAAGAAGACATACATGTCGTCAACAGAGAAATGAAAAAAATGCTCAATATTTCTAATCATTAGGGAAATGCAAATTTAAACCACAATGAGATATCATCTTACACCTGTTAGAATGGCTATGGTTAAAAAAAAAAAGACAAAAGATAACAAGGGTTGACAAGGGCGTAGAGAAAAGGAAACCCTGGTACACTGTTGATGAGAATGTAAATTAGCATTACCATTATGGAAAATAATATGGAGGCTCATCAAAAATCTAAAAACAGAATCACCATATAATCTAGCCATCCCACTTTTGGGTATATATGCAAAGGACTTGAAATCTGTATGTCAAAGAGATATCTGCACTTCAGTGTTCATTGTAGCACTATTCACAATAGTAAAGATACGGAAGCAACTGAAGTGTCAGTGGATGAATGAATAATGAAAATGTGGTATATATGCATGATGGAATACCATACAGCCTTAAGAAAGAAGGAAATTCTGTCATTGCAACAATATGCATAAACCTGGAGGGCATTATGCTAAGTAAAATAAGCCAGGCACAGAAAGACAAATACTGCATGAACTCAATGATAATGTGGAATCTAAAAAAAAGTTAAACTAATGGAAGCAGAGAGTGGAATGGTGCTTACCAATGGCTAGGAAAGGGGGGAGGGTAGGGGTGGGAAAAGGAGAGATGTTGGTCAAAGGGTACATAGTTTCAGTTAGATAGGAGGAATAAATTTCAGTAATCTAAGTAGATTTTAAATGTTCTCACCATAAACTAATGTTAAGTAGGTGAGCTGATGGCTGTACTAATTACTTTGATTTAATCATTCCACAATGTATACATAGATCAAAACATCATAATGTACCCATAAATATATACAATTATTATTTGTCAGTTAAAAACAGACATTTTAAGCTGGCTAATAATAATAAAAATACAGCAATAACAACAGTAACAATAGTAATACAACACAATCAAAAAACAACTCTTCACCTGATTGGATCTTAACTTGGCTTGGCATGCTTTCGGAAATTTTTAAAAATTATCTCTTTGATTTTTGTTCATTCTCTTTGAAATCTTTTACCAGATATTCTAGATCCATCATCGTCTTCCATTAATACATCATCTTTTCTCTCATTTTATTCATTCCTTTATCACTTTTCTCTGAATGCTTCAAATTCACTGATTTGATTTTTGTCGCTTTCCAATTTTGCTCTTTACTTCTTCCATTTTATTTTTTTCTTTTAGAGACAGGGTCTTACTGGGTCACCTGGCGGTCTCGTTATGTTGTCCAGGCCAATTTTGAATTCCTGGTCTCAAGCAGTCCTCCCACGTCAGCCTCCCAAAGCACTGGGCTTACAAGGGTTAGCCACTGTGCCCAGCTTCCATGTCATTTTTAAAAAAATTCTAGCAATCTTATTTTTATTTCAAAATGAATCTTTTCTAACCTTCAATTGTTCCTGTTTTAAAATGTAATTTTTAAATGATTGACAGTTTTTAAAGATACCATAAAATTTACACTTTTAAAGTGCACAGTCTAGCGGTTTCTAGTGGTTGTACATTTTCAGAATTGTGCAACCATCAACATTATCTAATTTCAGAACATTTTTATCATGCACAAAGGAAACCCCATACTCGTTAGCAATCACTCCCTATTTCCCCCTCCCTCAGCCCCTGGCAATCACTAATCTACTGTTTCTATGAATTTGCCTATATATATAGACAATTCATATATATGTGGAATAATAAAATATGTGGTTTTTGTGTCAGGGGTCTTTCATGTAGTATAATGTTTTCAAAGTTCATCCATGTTGTAGCATGTATCAGTACTCCATTTTTATTGCTGAATAACATACCCTTGTATGTGAGTGCATTTGTGGGAGTGTATGTAACACTTTGTTTATCCATTTATGAGTGGACAGACATTTGAGTTATTTCTATTTTTAGGCTATTATGAATAACATTGGTATGAATGTTTGTATATGGGCTATTGTGTAAAAATGTTTTTATTTCTTTTGGGTAAACACCTGGGAGTAGAATTGCTAAGTCACATGGTAACTCTGTGTTTAACTTTCTGAGGAACTGCCAAATTGTTTTTCCAAAGTAGCTACAACATTTTACATTTCCACTAGCAATGTATGAGGATTCCAATATCTCCACATCCTCGTCAATGCTTTTTATGTCTTTTTAAAAAATGATAGCCTTTCTACGGACTGTGACATGGTATCTCATTATGGTTTTGATTTGCATTTCTCCAATGACTAATACTATTGAGCATCATTTCACATGCTTTATGGTCATGCGTATATCTTCTTCGGAGCAATGTTTATTCAGATCACTTTAAAATCAGATTGTCTTTTCATTGTTGACTTGTAAAAGTCCTGGATACAAATCCCGTATCAGTTATTTGATTTGTAAATATTTTCTCTTATTCTGTTGGTTTTCTCTCTCTCTCTTTTTTCTTTTTTTTTTGAGACAGAGTCTTACTCTCTTGCCCAGGCTGGAGTGCAGTGGTGCTATCTTGGCTCACTACAATGTCCACCTCCTGGGTTCAAGCGATTCTCCTGCTTCAGCCTCCCAAGTAGCTGGGATTAAGGCCCCCTGCCACCATGCCCAGATAATTTTTTGTATTTTTAGTAGAGACGGGGTTTCACCATCTTGGCCAGGCTGGTCTCGAACTCCTGATCTCATGATCCACCCGCCTTGGCCTCCCAAAGTGCTGGGATTATAGGCGTGAGTCATCACGCCCAGCCCACTGGTTTTCTCTTTACTTTCTTGAGGTTTTCTTTGAAGCACAAATATTTTTAATTTTTATGAAGTACAATTTATTTTTTAAGTACAATCTATTTCTTTCTATTATTATCTGTGTTTTTGGTGTCATATCTAAGAAACCATTGCCTTGTCCAAGGTCAAAAATATTTATGCCTCTGTTCTCCAGTAAGAATTTTATAGTTTTAGCTCTTACAATTAGGCCTGTGATCAATTTTCTGTTAAATTTTGCATATGGCGTGCATATGGTGTAATGTTCTTTTGAATCTTGTTGGTAACTCATCATCTTTCTAGATTTTTTAAGATTTAGAGATTTTTCTAAAGTTTTTTTAAATTTTGTTTTGGTTTTATTATTAACTCTTTCATGAGTGGAGTCTATTTATTCCTCTGGTTAATTCCTCTGGTTAATTTTATTCCTCTGGTTAATTTCCTTTTTTACATTACAATTAAGTCTTTTAATCCAGAAGATGTTTCATTGGTTTGTTTATTCTGATGATTGTGTTTATGTCCATGGGTGGAGTTCACAGTTAATTTCAGAATTGTTTGGGGGTCCTGTTGAAATACTAAGTACACTCAATGGGAGAAAGGAAATTTCAAGATTTATCAGAATTACTTTAATAAATTGGCATTCCAATTGTCTGTGGAAGTAGGGCAGAGGTGGTAGGGCTCATAGACTTCACCATTGTGCCAAAGAATTTCCCCTTGGTTTCTGAGATACTACTCAGTATGCTGTCTATATGAAGGGCAAGCTGGGATGCCCTGAGATATTGCTTTGTGTAGACTCTGTCTTTAATGGACTTTCTACAGATGCTGGTAAGACTGGTATTTGCCCCTCTCTGACTTCCCTATATGACACATTTGCCTCCTAACATAGAACACTTTACTGGAAATCTTCTAAATTTCACAGCAAGTGCCAATTCATATTTTCATATCCCTTTGGATATTCAATGGTAGTTTAAAACATGTAAACTCAGATTAATATCTTGAATCAGAACCATTCTTTCAGCTTCTGATTTGGCTCTGTTTCTATTGATTATTCTTCGCTTCTATCTAGTGACCCTGACTAGTTCAAGTTTCTATTTTCTTCATCTTTAACTCTTACTTTGTGTTTATACTGGTGCTTCCTGTGCTTGTCCTGCCCCCAACTTTGGCGACTAATTTCTTGATGTATTAGAGCACTGCACTAGAACCAGGAGGCCAGATCATGCTTCTTTTGGAGGTTGCTGGTCCTTCCACATTGCCTCCCTCATCTTTCTTCATCATTCTTGCAGCGAACCTCAATTAAACCCAAGGAAACCAAGTTGTCTTTGTAATGTAGACACATGGGAGCTCCTTCTCCTCCTCCCTCCTCCTCCTCTCTCTTCCTCTTCCTCTTCCTTCTTCTTCTTCGTTGTCATCATCTTCTCTTTTCTTCTTCTTCCTCCTCCTCCTCTTCCTCCTCCTCCTCCTTCTTCTTTCTTCTTCTGAGACAGGATCTCACTTTGTTGACCAGGTCACGGTGCAGTGACACGATCTCAGCTCACTGCACCCTCTGCTTCCCAGGCTGAAGTGATTCTCCTGCCTCAGTCTCCCGAGTAGCTGAGATTACAGGTGCGTGCCACCATGCCCAGCTAAGTTTTGTATTTTTTGTAGAAATGAGGTCTCACCATGTTGCCCAGGCTGGTCTCGAACTGCTGGGCTCAGTGATCCACCTGCCTCAGCCTTCCAGAGTGCTGGGATTACAGACATGAGCCACAAGCGGCCATGGGGCGTCTTAAAGATTTAAGT
Source organism: Theropithecus gelada (assembly GCF_003255815.1). Classification (NCBI taxonomy): domain Eukaryota; kingdom Metazoa; phylum Chordata; class Mammalia; order Primates; family Cercopithecidae; genus Theropithecus; species Theropithecus gelada. Next base: position 143,269,688 of record NC_037671.1, on the reverse strand, counting down.
ATCTTATTTATTAATATCTTTGTATTGTCCATAACAACTAGCACCATCTGAGCGCATAGTAGATATTCAACAAATATTAAAGAATGAATTAACTTAAATAATTAAAAGCATAATATAATATATCAGGCCTGGTGCAGTGGCTCACGCCTGCAATCCCAGCACTTTGGGAGGCTGAGGTGGGCAGATCACTTGAGGCCAGGAGTTCGAGACTTGCCTGGCCAACGTGGCAAAACCCCATCTTTACTAAAAAATACAAAAATTAGCTAGGCCTGGTGGCATGCACCTGTAATCACAGCTACTTGGGAGGCTGAGAGAACTGCTTGAGCCCAGGAAGGAGAGGTTGCAGTGAGCTGAGATCGCACCACTGCACTACAGCCTGGGCAACAGAGTGAAACCCTGTCTCAAAACAAAAACGAAACAAAAAAAGAGAATAATACATCAAATTCTTTGTAAAGAAAAACCTTCCTCCCTATTTCAAACAGCTTGAAGAAAGACAGTTTTTGTCCTTTTATTTATTTTGGGGGGATGGAGTCTCGCTCTTTCGCCCAGGCTGGAGTGCAGTGGCACCATCTCAGTTCACTGCAACCTTCACCTCTGGGTTCAAGCAATTCACTTCTGGGTTCAAGCAATTCTTGTGCTTCAGCCTCCCAAGCAGCTGGGACCACAAGCATGGGCCACCATTCCTAACTGATTTTTGTATTTTTAGTAGAGACGGAGTTTCGCCATGTTGGCCAGGCTGGTCTCGAACTCCTGACCTCAAGTGATCCACCCTCCTTGGCCTCCCAAAGTGCGGGATTATAAATGTGAACCACCATGCCTAGCTTGTCTTTACATTTATTTTGATGATGAATTCGAAATCGTACCAATGTATATCAGTGCTTTATTCACAACACTGGCCTGAAGATATTTCAGAATAGAGAAACGCCAGATCCTGAGTAAGTTTTAACAACAAAAGGGTTGAGGGGTCAGTGATAAAATTGTATTTCTCTCTTTATTTTACTAATGGAAATTAATTATTTTTTTAATAACAGTAGTGCTCTATGTATTCTAAATTCTGCTCCCAAAAGGATTTAAGGTGGCTGACATAAACGTATATGATATAATAATACTTAATACTTAACATCATAACAATAATAATTTACAAGAAAAGCAGAGAAAGAGAAAACGAGTGTAGAAAAAATAAAACAAAACATGGAGGGGAAGTTGCTAAACAAAATGTATCCTGCAAAGTCACCTACATCCATTTGCTTATGGAGGGTCACATATTTGGCTCTGACTTTTCCAGGCAATTCAAGAGGGCTCACAACCAGATAGAGACCCAGTGTCCATAAGATTCAAACAAACTAATTGCTTAGCCTAACACAGTTTCTCTAGTTGCTGAAACCAGAGAGCAATTTCTCCAAAACGTTGCCACAAAGACTACACTGTAAGTTACAGTGATCACCATCCTACAGCCAGCACAGTACAATTTCGTAGGAATATTTCTCAATATAGCTAAAAACACAGTGTTTTTTTACGTAGAAAAGTGCAGGACATTAATTTCTAGTTTTGCAGTATCCTCAGTACCAAAAGTCGTCCTACTGATGGTGCTAATCAGGAGAACATTTCCATGGTCAAGTTAAGATGCCTAGATGATTTCAGTTTAGTTCAACAGCATCAATAAAATTTTAAGGTCAGTAGGCGTATTGTTGGATAGAATACATGAGAAAAGTAAAACAGCAGAGATTTTTGTGTTTCTGCTGCAATAGTGCTACATAACCAACCGCAAATTTTAGAGGCTTAAAACATAACTTTCTATTTTTCTTGTTCAAGATTTTGGTCAGTTTAACATCCCCTTTTCTCATTCTTGAACCAGTGGCTAGCCAGGAGATTACAGAAGCAAAAGAAATAAAGCCGGCCGGGCGCGGTGGCTCAAGCCTGTAATCCCAGCACTTTGGGAGGCCGAGACGGGCGGATCACGAGGTCAGGAGATCGAGACCATCCTGGCGAACACGGTGAAACCCCGTCTCTACTAAAAAATACAAAAAACTAGCCGGGCGAGGCGGCGGGCGCCTGTAGTCCCAGCTACTCGGGAGGCTGAGGCAGGAGAATGGCGTGAACCCGGGGGGCGGAGCTTGCAGTGAGCTGAGATCCGGCCACTGCACTCCAGCCTGGGCGACAGAGCCAGACTCCGTCTCAAAAAAAAAAAAAAAAAAAAAAAA